>NC_137103.1:20472697-20657697 GCF_949357685.1 Gobio gobio
CAGACAGACATTTCTGCCCGCTATGGAAGTGAGATGGGAGAGAGCGCTCAAAACCCTTCAGATCACATAGTTTAGTGGAAAAATAACAGTAAAGATCATTCTCAAGAAAAGATGACGAGTGAGAATGGTCGACGTGGCTCTCTGTGCCCTCTGTGTATGCACAGAGAAAACAGCGGATAGATGATAGATAGATAGATAGATAGATAGATAGATAGATAGATAGATAGATAGATAGATAGATAGATAGATAGATAGATAGATAGATAGATAGATAGATAGATAGATAGATAGATAGATAGATAGATAGATAGATAGATAGATAGATAGATAGATAGATAGACTATTAATATCATATTAATATTATATCAATATCTACACTGTAAAAAATTTCCCTGTAAAATAACAGTAAAGAGCTGGCAGCAGAGACGCCAGCAGTATACCGTATTTTTTACGGTAATCATATGTAAAATGACTTTACGGTAGTAGTCTGTAAACCAGGAAAACAGTATATTTCTGTATTTCTATAATTAACAGTAAAGAGCTGGCAGCAAAGACGCCAGCAATATACCGTCATTTTTACGGTAATCATACGTAAAATGACTTTACAGTAGTTGTCTGTAAACCAGAAATACAATATATTTCTTTAGTCGCATTGTTAAATGATTTCACACTGTTCACAATGTAGTCGCACTGTTAAATGATTTAAATGCAGTATATTTCTGTGATTATTTGGAAATTACAATAATATTGTTTAGGTTGTTACTTTAACTTCTCACAGTTTACTGTAGACAGGCACAGTAGATGTGCCTGTCTACAGTAATATGTGAGAAGGTCAATTTCCAAATAATTTCCAAATAATCAGAAATATGCTGCATTTTTTTTTTACTGTATTAGAAATACAATAGATTTAACAGTTTCATATCATGCAATATTGATAGCAATTAACTTTATTATTCTCGGGGCTAATTGCTTAAGATATGCATTATTGTGAATATTATGCAAAATAAGCAATACAAACTTCAATATCAAACACCTTTATTCCAAAGAGCAATGTCAATATCAACATGAATACAAAAACAAAAAAAATAGAAGAAAATAAACATCAAAGAAGAGATTTCTAGTAGCAAACAGAAACAGCCTAGTGTCTGCTTTAGACTATGGCAATAAACTTAAAGGGATAGTTCACCCAAAAATGAAAATTAGCCCATGATTTACTCACCCTCAAGTCATCCTAGGTGTATATGACATTCTTCTTTCAGATTCTTCTTTTCATTTCATAATGCTTACGCTATGTCTGACGAACGTAACTGGTGTCAGATGTAGCGTAAGCATTTTGAATTGCGAGAGGCACAACACTTTTCCCATTAGTTGAAAAAACAGAAGGCGATTGGCCAGAAGCTAGATAATTTACATTTATTTATAAAGTTTTAAATATGGATATTTTTCTTACACAAACGCATCGATTCACTTCAGAAGCCCTTTATTAACCCCCTGGAGCCGTGTGGAGCAGTTATATGATGAACAGATGCACTTTAATGGACTTAAAAAACAGGAAAAAAACAGAACAGTCACTGCCATTATAAAGCTTGGAAGAGCAGGACATGTTTAATATAACTCTGATTGTATTCGTCTGAAAGAAGAATGTCATATACACCTAGGATGACTTGAGGGTGAGTAAATCATGGGGTCATTTTCATTTTTGGGTGAACTAACCCTTTAAATTCTTAAATTGCTCGTCAGAGACTGATCTTAACCCTAACCAAACGGGAAGGGTTGACTAGATAGTTTACTTTTTTTTATTTAAGACATAAGTTTGAAGACTTTTAAGTCACTATTAAGACTATTTAAGGAACATTAAGACCTTTTTGATTATATGAGTAAGAACATTCAGCATACAATCATCGTTGGCACATTTTTGGGGAAAAAAAGCCCACAGGCTCATGTTTTTCCTCTTAAAATAGTCCTGTGAGTTAGATTAAAAGTCAATTTAAAAGATTTTCATATGTAATCTGCAATGTATTCTCTGCTGTCTGTAAAAATATACGTTCATTTTGAACATATGCAGAATTGGCAACATTTGGAAAACAAACTTAACTACATTTTGAAAATGTGCATTAAGGCCATTTTGAAACTATTAAAGTACAGTAGAACATTTTGACAGTATGCATCAATAAAAAACATTTAAGGTTCATTTCATTTCAGGTCACCTCTTCAAATTGTCCTGTGAGGTAGGCTTGTATTTTTACCTCTTAAAATAGTCCTTTGAGGTAGGTTTGTGTTTTTACATTATGGATCCAGGAGAGATGACCATCACTTTAGTAGCAGCTGTTCCTCTCTGCAGCATTACTCCAGTGTTGCCACTGTCAAACAACAAAAAACAATCATAATAATAAATAAACTATAACATCAGGAATGTACAGTATACACTCCAAGCTAATGGTTATAAAGTTAATAAGTTCTTTTGTGGCTTAATTTGGCAATGCTAGACTGTCAAAACAAAGAGAGCAAGATTAAAGAGCTCACCGATCTATATGAAGTTCCATTCAAAGTCATGGAGATTCTTCATTAGTATGGCGACGTGTATATTGACTGAAGAAAACTTCTTCAGGACGATCACACCTTTCTTCTTGAAGACAACCTTGCCACTTTTGGCCTTTGTCCCTCTCTCTGGATTTACACCAATAAAGCGCCTGAAATCAAAATAGTCTAAGATCAGAGTGGGGTCAACAACATACTGTTTTGTGTACATTAAATTAAATGTATTTTTTGTCTTTCTTCATTGCACAAATAGAGTGGACTTGAATGACATATAGAAGTGACATCAAATGGAATTATTATAAAGCCTATAGTCCAACTAAATACCATGTGTGTGTGTGTGTGTGTGTGTGTGTGTGTGTGTGTGTCTGTGTGCATGCGTGTGTGTGTGTCTAGGTGTGTGTGTGTGTGTGTGTGTGTGTGTGTGTGTGTGTGTGTGTGTGTGTGTGTGTGTGTGTGTGTGTGTGTGTGTGTGTGTGTGTGTGTGTGTGTGTGTGTGTGTGTGTGTGTGTGTGTGTTGTAGCTTGAAATGTACAGTACTAATACCATTTTACACCAAAAAATACAAACATTTTAATTTAATTTAATTGTATATATCCATATAATTATGACAAGTAATGAAGGGGTTTTACCTCTGAATGAATTCCAAAGCACAGGCTGCCTGCGCATCTTGATACTGAAGGTTGAATATGTAGTGGCAGACACCTGTAGGGAACAAATACATTATGCTTACCATAATAAGATTTTTAAGAAGAAAAATTATAAAAGGTCAATAATTAGTAAACACTAGGTGAGAGTAACCTAGTGGCGAATGAGGTAGGCTTATGAAGTACCTACAGTCAAACTGCTAAATAGATTTGGCATTCACAATTTAAAGGGTAACAATTTTATTTTTACAGATCTTGGGGAGTTCTACTGCAAATGTTACCAAAATTAAACAAAAAAACTACCCAAAAAATGTTTTGGCTATTCAAATCTAAGCCTCACTGTTAAATGACATCAAATCCCTAGCAAGACAAGCTCCTGAGCATCAGTTTGATATCAAACATTCTTGGCAATAGGAATAAGATTTTAATTACCGTTTAATTTGTAGATGCAAGACCCGATGAATGTTGATAAAGAACACTCAATGATGTGCAGCACGTCATCTAAATTGTGCGTCCTCTTCTGGAAAATCTCCTATCCAAATGATGGTTCCTGAAGTCCCTCCAGGAGTTAATGGCAATGTCAAAATTATTTCTGTATTTTTTAAAGAAAATTGACCAAAAGCAGTAGCCTCAATTTAAAAGACTAACGTTGTATCAAACATCTGACCGTGCTCCAAATTCCCCAGTCAACACTCAGTTTCCAAAAAATACTGTAATGTCCTGTAATTTAAAACAGCAGCATACTGTTTAGGGCCTCAGTCCTGTTGCTCCAAGTTAAGCAGCCCACAATGCATTGCTAACTACAGTACTAAACTGTTTAACATGAAAACAGTATTTTAATGTTGCAAATTGGCTGTAAATTTACAGCAATTGCTTACAGTGTATTAATATTATATATTCATTTAATTTATTTATTGTTTATATTAATAATAAATGATAATTAACTTACCTATTTAAAAATACCAAAAAAATGACAAAAGCATAAAAAATAATATAAAAATCTAATCTAATTCAAAATATGAATAAAACCCTAATAAAAACTAAAATAACACAGTATAACACCATTATTTCAAACAGTGCACCAGTTCATCATTAAAACTGACATTGCCATTGTAGAACATCTATTTGATCTCGAGCTACTCTAGAGCTCATTTTGTGTTCAGAACCAGTGTCTTGCGAAAATAACTTCTTCATAAGCTCTGGTTTTCAGCAGTGTTTATCTTGCAGCGTTTCTCTGTATTTTGCACCATCCATTTCTCTTGTATTTTAACAAGATGCCCAGTCCCTACTGATGAAAAGCAGCCCTACAGCATGGTGCTGCCACCACCACCATACTTCACAATGAACTATGTGCTCTTTGAGGTGTAGGAAGTGTCAGATTTGCACATATGACTTTGATTTCAGGATTAACAAGCTCTATCTCAGTCACATCTGACCGTACTATCTTTTCCCCCATTGCAGCTAGGTCACTGTTAATGTTTGTTCCACTTGGTTCTTTCGGAGAAATGGCTTTTTTGTGCCGCCCTCCCTTATAGGCCAGTGTTATTCAAAGCTCTTAATGTGCTCAGGCGTGTTTTGATGTGGCATTCACGTCCTGATAACTCCTGATAACAATACTGCCCACTGGGACATTCAGACATTTGGTTATTGTTTTGTTGGCTACCTTGTCCAAAAATAGATATTATTGGACAATTTTTTTTATCAGGAATGCTCTTCTTTTTTTATATTTTCCTCCCTGAATAATGAGCCCTTATCTGTGTGTTTTACCATGGTAGTTATTTGAATTATTCACAGGTGTTAGACTGCTGTGTCCTAATTAGGGCCATTTATTTTTCATATGCGACGGTGTGTGGAGCTGCTGTAACACTGGAGTTGAATATTTTAACACGTCAAGGTTTTTTTTTTTTGGAGAAAAAAATCCTATAAAACATCCCATTAAGATTTGTGTTTCAGGGCTAAGAGATTATATCAGAGAGAGCCACAGGTTTTGTAATTGTATAACTTCATATGACTGGGGAATTGGAGAAAATATTGCAATATTTTATCACCAACCTTATCTCTTTCGAAGAATTTGTATGATGTGAATTATATGAAAACAAACTTCCTTTTTTTTTTTTTTTAAGTAAGCAAGGTCCAGCCCTAAACATAACTGTCACTGGTACGTACGCAGATTGTATGAAAAATTTACATATGAGATGTGTCAATTTATACCAATTCGGCAAAATGTAAAATTACCATGAGATTGTGTTGGCGCAGAACATATTCCTCATCCATAACTGAGAATCCCTGCAGTAGTTCTCAGAAAATGGAGACCTTGGTTCTTTGTTAACAAAAGACATAAAACTTCATGACAACGAGCTGCTGATTGTCTATCACACCTCAGCATTCATTTTAAACCTTATATATTTTCTGCATTTTTGAAAAATCAGCTCATGTACAATAGGCACAGCAGCAACTTAAACAACAATCGCCCAGTCAAAATGCACTAACTGTACATTCATTGTTTTTATAGTTAACTGAAATTAAATACATAAAAATTTGTAATAAAATAAAATATTTTACATATTTTTCGTACTATGGAGCCCCACACTACTTGCAGAAAAACAATATGTATATCGTGGCCATGAATTAGCAATTCATTCCCACTATTTACTAAAATGTCAGCATGTTTTACTAATTCGTTCCATTGTTTTAAAGTAACCATTTTATGCTTTTTCAGATATTACCTTAATGTAACAATGCTGTTTGTGAATGAAAAAGGTCTGCAGAGTTTTAAAGATTAAAGTGCACGACAAATAAAGTTATTGTTTTCTAAAAGAAAGAATCGACTCTGAACTGCTGAAATGAGTCGTCAGTAATTCCTGTCTTACTTCCGTAAAATTCATACATAACAATGTAAGACATTTGCATAATGCCCGCCTATGGTCTTCATAGAGACAAAGCGACAAGCATCATTATCTGAAGGCCACGCCCACCGGGGGAGGCAATCCAATCCAACACTCTCCATTGGCTTTGTATTGCGTGAAGCGCCCTTGTCAAAAATAGAAAAATGTCTAAAAGCTGATATGTGACAAAGTACACAGTAGACAAGCTAAACAAAACCCAGAACCAAAAACCCAGAAGTTTTAATAAGCTGTTGACCCAAAAAATGAGTGTTTAAGGACACAAAAGTGGATATAGGCAATTGAGACAGAGCGCAACACTGAGAACTACACCCACTGGAGGGGAACGTAATCAGCGACAGGAAATATAATATATAAAACTGACATTTGGATATTTGACTTAACAGTGACAACACGTTTACTGCACACATAGGCATACTGAGTGTCAGGATCCCAAAATGTACCCATTCTTCCTGCTGATGCTTCATGTCTTATTGTCTGTATCCACTTTTGCCTCCTTAAACGCTCGTTTTTTGGGTCGACAGCTTATAAAAACGTATTTCTGTGTTTTTTAGCTTGTTTGCTGTACACCCTGTCACATAGCAGCTTTTAGACATTGTTCTGTTTTTGTCATAAGTCCGAAATGACAAGAAGGCAGCCTCACGCAATGCAAAGTCACATTCAAAGTCAATTTTGTTTTATATTGTGTAAGTTTCCAGCTAACTCACGATATTACTGTCTTACTGAAATACTTCTGCTAAGCAGCTGTGAGCCAATATAACCTAAAACTGTCTATAAATGCAGATTTTCTGTCGTTCTTACTACTTTGAGTAAAGGTAAAGGATGGAGCGAGATTAGTTTAACAAACAATAATGTTACATCAGTCATTCACATAAGTGCTGGGCTAACGTATGCGCTGTTATTGATATAGTTCCCGCATGTGACCGCAATAAATTAGAAATATACACATGGGTTTGTTGATGGACATACACTTGTTAATGCTTATGATGAGGAATTACAGTTGAAACATCTCATAATGTACCTCAAACTGAGTAGCGTATCACTGAGAAACGTCCTGCTCAATGATGTCCTTGCAATGAAGGTTCAGGTTAAATAAGTTCTTCCAATGTTTCATCATTGGACTTGTGCTCGGATTGATATGGTAAAATTGATGCCATCGTTACTGTCTTTACAGTGTGTACAATCGCTGAGGACTGAGGAAGCCTCCAGGGCTGAAATTCAGTTATGGTAATGGTCGTTTCCTTTCTGACGCACTCTGTAATTTGTAGACCAATCACAACAGACTGGGCCATCTGGCCAATCAGAGCAGAGTAGAGTAGGCTCGCGGAAAGGAGGGATTAAGAGAGACTGAATCTTCTGATGAGTCGTTTTAGAGTCTTTGAGAAATGTGGTGCTGTGCAATGTATATCCTCCTGGGACCAAGAAAAAAAAAGTTTTTTGAGTTTAGTATTTTTTCATGTCATTACATTGTTTAAAGCATAAGGAACAAATTTAAAAAAAAAAAAAACATTTTTGAAAAATTATATTTTATTCATATGTTATGATATGTTCTCTGTAGTTGACACCAGGACTCAGTTTAAAAAATAATATGACATGAAATTGCATGTATATGTATAGGCAAAAACAATGTAATTTATTTTTCATTCACCAATTTTTAGTTTTCAGGATTTTTTAAAAACAAACTTTGTTTAAAGATGATTCTGAACGTGAAACCTCCAAACATTTGGCATCTCTGCAAAGACCCGAATGTGCTCTTTACAGGACATCCAGACTGTGACATGTATGATGTCAGAGAAATTCACTAAAATATAATGTCCACTACAGTGGACAAAAGTCTATTCTTAGGTCCCAGGAGGATATTATGAGAAAATTAAAGTGTTTTTTGACCTTTGATGCATGTGTGAACCTGTTATAGGAGACCTCTAAAACAAAATTAGGAAACTTTAAAATAGCATAACAGGGGCACTTAATAATACTATAATAACAAATTAGTTCAACGTGGCCACCATTTACTACAACTATTAATAAGCAGCAATAGTAATAGGAGTTAATTGAGGCAAAAGTCGTAGTTAATAGTTAGTTTATAGTGATAATTGGACCCGAATCTAAAGTGTGACCATTAAAGCTACTACACAAAAACACAACAAAATTTCTAAACAGAATTACAAAATGGGTAAGGGTGGTTTGCCTACAGTGGTTCAGACTGCAGGATTGCCCAATGACTAAATAAACATTTTCATTATCAGCAAGATGGTATAAAACTGTACACTGTCTATTAACATCCTACTTATACCAACGACAGAAAGAAGTGCAGTTAAAATAGTTAAATATGTGGGAGAGCATAGCTATGTGACGATATTGTATTGCAATAGGGAGCATGTTAAAGGGTTAGTTCACCCAAAAATGAAAATTCTGTCATTAATTACTCACCCTCATGTCGTTCGACACCCGTAAGACCTTTGTTCATATTCGGAACACAAATGAAGATATTTTTGTTGAAAGCTGATGGCTGAGAAAGGCTTCAGATAGGCCTCCATTGGCATTCAGTACATTTACACTCCCAAGACCCATAAAAGGCACTTAAAACGTCGTTACAAAGTCCATCTCACCACAGTGGCTCTACAATAATTTTAAGATGCGACAACAATAGTTTTTGTGCGAAAAAAAAAAAATCAAAATAACACCTTTATCCAACTTGTTATTGTCTTCCGTGTATGCCTCCACGACGCATGCGTGAGAATATGACGTAGCGCCAGCGTTCGGGAATCCATGAAATGCACACTTTAGCCCGATTTTGAGCACTACTCCGAGACCTAAAGCACGATCAATGTAGAATTCAACAGCTTAGACACGCACGTCTTCCTCTGCTTGTAAACAAATCGCTTCTGGGTCATGTGTCCGAACGCCGAATCTACGTCATATTCTCGCGCATGCGTCGTGGAGGCACACACGGAAGGCAATAACAAGTTGGATAAAGGTGTTATTTTGATTTTTTTTTTGCGCACAAAAACTATTGTCGTCGCATCGTAAAATTATTGTAGAGTCACTGTGGTGAGATGGACTTTGTAACGACGTTTTAAGTGCCTTTTATGGGTCTTGGGAGTGTAAATGTACTGAATGCCAATGGAGGCCTATCTGAAGCCTTTCTCAGCCATCAGCTTTCAACTAAAATATCTACATTTGTGTTCCAAATATGAACGGAGGTCTTATGGGTGTCGAACGACATGAGGGTGAGTAATTAATGACAGAATTTTCATTTTTGGGTGAACTAACCCTTTAATGTTAAAGGTGCAGTACGCGATTTCTGAAAAACGCTGTTGAAGGTGGATCAGACCGAGCACCACAACACACGTGTAGCCAATCAGCAGTAGGGGGCGTGTCCACTCATGATGGGGGAGGAGAGAGAGTGAACAAGACGGAGATTTGAAGAAAGACTGTTGAAAGAGAGATGGATGAGAGACATTACAATAGAGGAAAGGTCAGAGGAATATCACTGAAAAAAGAAGGTCTCTTTAGGACCCACGTTAATATTAGAAACGCTTTCCAGTGCTGGAGAGATCTAAGCGGATATAAGCCTGAAAATGGACGCAGGTGGTGTTGTTTCTGCTCCATACGTGAGTAATGTTGGTTTTGCTGTGTTTCACGGAATCAAGATATGCTGTTGTTGTAATGTTAGCTATAGTAAAAGGACAGTTTTCAGTGTCATTGTTTTTCTCAAATTGTACCCAATGTGTATGTAGAATGTTACCTGAGAGAGAGAGAGAGTGAGCAAGTGTAGGGAGAAAGAGAGATAGAAGGCAGAGCTCAGGTAGAGAGGAAGAGCCCCCAAGAAGAAGAGACAAAGAAAAGAGGAGGCAAAGAAAAATGGCCCCAAGAAATGGACCCTGAGGAAAAGAAGAGACAGATAGCAACATATACAATCTTTTTTTATCCCTTGGGGGTGGGGGAAACAGGGCTATAAGATTACAACTTCCTCCACCATACTAAAGGTGTGAAAATTAGCAGACCCCCAACGTAGACACATCTTGACAGGCCATGATCACTATAAATACCTCTTGAGCCTTTATGACTTCCAAATGGCCCATTGGAGGGAGTTGGAACAGGAAAGCAAATGTCTTTTTTCTTTTTCATTAGTTTTGGAGAACAACAAACTAAACTACTATAATTGTCTCAATACAATATCACTGCACAATGCAAACACCTTTCCATCAAGCCAGTGTGCTCTAAATGCAAATGGGAATGCAAAGTCCTAGAACATAGTACCACCTTTGTTTTTCTCAGAACGAAATTAGCTGATTGAGGTTTACTGTACTCTGATGTACTCTACCCTCCTCCTCTCTTTTTTTGACACAATCATACATTTCTTAAAAGATGCTGTTTTCTGCTCTGCAAAAGTAAAATCTCTTTGTAAAACATCCTTGTAAAAAGAGAGTCAGTGGTTAAAATGACCACAGCAGTGTATTATTACCTTTTTGTTATTTAAAATTATCTTTTGACGATTGTTTCTCAAATCTCGGCGAGGTCAACACAGGATTTGCAAGACGGTGGTCAATACCCTACCCAGTTTATTTGGACCAACTTGCTCCTCAGAATCACAACCTGTACGTATGATTCATTATTGATGTATATATTTTCTACCAGGTGTTCAAAATACGTTGTTTTGTTTTATATTGTGTAAGTTTCCGGCTAAGTCACGATATTACGGTCTTACTGAAATACTTCTGCTAAGCAGCTGTGAGCCACTATAACCTAGACCTGTCTATAAATGCTCAAATACTATAACAGTCTCAATATGAAACTAAAACATCTCTGCTTGCATTGCGAACACATTTTCATCAAGCCAGTGTGCTCTAAAGGCAAATGGAAATGCAAAGTCCTAGAACATAGTACCACCTTTGTTTTTCTCAGAACGAAATTAGCTGATTGAGGTTTACTGTACTCTGCTGTACTCTACCCTACTCCTCCTCTCTCTTTATGACAAAATCATACATTTCTTAACCCAAATACAGAAAAAACACCAGGGGAACTTCTGTTGAATGCAAATAAAAGCAAATATGTTTTTCTATAAGACCCAAAACAGTTGTTGTACACGTCTTGCTGTGCCTCAGGTCCATCCATGTTGAACCGAATGACTTCCTAGCTTTAGACTCTTGGTATTTGGATGAATGACATTTTGAATGGTGCCTTTTTTATGAAAAGACATAAGGTAATGCTAAAAAGGCGAAGACAAAAAAAAACATATACATATATAGTTGTTTTGTTGAACATCACCGAAATTGCTTTTCAAAACACTTGTTTACCTCTGAAAATTGAGTCCTATGTGGTTCTTAAAAGGTTTCATTTATCTTCAATGTCTTGTTTAACATTACTGAGGCTTTTGCTCAGTACTTGACAACAGGCAGTGGAATCTTCTGGATTTATTTATCATGTCTGTGCGCAATGTGGCAAGGCGAGCTCATCAACTGAGGTTAACAAGTTGTGCGATTGGACATGTATCGTGAGAAACGACAGTGCTGCGGCTGGTGGGCTGAAGAATTCGATTCTCGCCAGTCTCACGGTCATGAACCCAAACAGCGTTGCAAAAAGCTTCTCAACAGTCTTATGACGTGCAAACCTAACACTGCAAGACGGTGTAACAGTGGCATTTTCATTTCAGGCAGACTGTCTGAACTACTGCGAATGAATGACAGTCATGACTAATAACCAGAATTATATATATAGTGGTGTCCAAACGTCTGAGACTACATTGAGAATCTGGGATTTTAAACACGGAACTGAGTTTTATTATTAGGAAAAAACGTATAAAGTTTAAAAAGTATAACTAAAAGTCACTCATCAAATAGGCAAATGTGTGACTTCTTTGTGACTCATTTGTTGCTTCCATTGAAGCTTGAGATGTTCTCTGAATCATCTCAAATCATGCTGGAAAACACATTCGCCAGGTCTAACACAAACTTGTAGCTTAAGTACTGTTAACACTAAAGCATTTAAAAGAGACAAATGAAGTACTAAGAAAGTCATGATATTTTTCCAATTGCATGCTTTACTTGGTCTATAGTGACATTAAGCATAAAGCAACACTGCCTCCCTCTGAATATTATGAATATTACACAGACTGCAACAGGTCTATTAGACCAGTCACTGACTTTCAACTGGGTTTCCTTAAAGGGTGAGTTCACCCAAAAATGAAAATTAGCCTGTGATTTACTCACCCTCAAGCCATCTTAGGTGTATATAACATACTTCTTTCAGACGAAAACAATCAGAGTTATATTAAAAGATGTCCTGGCTCTTCCCAGCTTTATAATGGCAGTGAATGTTGCTCTGTTTTTGAAGTCCATAAAAGTGCATCTATATCCATCATAACTGCTCCACACGGCTCCGGGGTGTTAAGAAAGGCCTTCTGAAGTGAAGCGATGTGTTTGTGTAAGGAAAATATCCATATTTAAAACTTTATAAAGTAAAATGTCCAACTTCCGGCGGACCGTCTTCTGTATTCAACTTACGGAAAAAGTGTAGCGCCCGCGCCTCTCGCAGTTCAAAATACTTATGAAATTGTACACCAGTAACGCTCGTCAGACGTAGCGTAAGCATTTCGACTTCAAAAACAGAGCAACATTCACTGCCATTATAAAGCTTGGAAGAGCCAGGACATTTTTTAATATAACTCTGATTGTGTTTGTCTGAAAGAAGAATGTCATATACACCTAGGATGGCTAAAAGGTGAGTAAATCATGGGCTACTTTTCATTTTTGGGTGAACTATCCCTTTAAGAACCCAGTTTGTACATTTGGAAATCAATTGGTGACCCAAAATTGTTTACTGTACAAAAGTAAGCAAACTAAATGTATTAGTATTACCATGGACTGCAAATGAAAAGCAATATTCAAAAGTTATTGTAGTAGTGAGGAATTTCACGAATGGACTTATTGTATAGGTGGCAACCTATACCACGCTTGAATTCATCGATCTCCTGAGAGCGACCCATTCTTTCACAAAATAGAAGCGTCTGCATGCCTAGGTGCTTGATTGTATACACCTGTGGCCCTGGAAGTGATTGGAACACCTGAATTCAATGATTTGGAGGGGTGTACCAATACTTTTGGCAAAATAGTGTATTTAATTTGTCTGGCTATCACCAGACCAAGCTAAATTTAAGATGGGGAGTCTGCTCTGTATTTTCTGCTGCACAAGAGGCAAGCATTATTCAAATGACACTGTACGCAATCGATTAGTCCTTCAACCAATCAGACCACAAGAGGCGTGATAAACAAGCATAATTCAAATGACTCTGTATGCAATTGGATAGTCCTTCAACCAATCAGACCACAAGTCAAGTCAAGTCAACTTTATTTATATAGCGCTTTTAACAATGCAGATTGTTTCAAAGCAGCTTCACAGTGTTAGACAGGAAAATAATGCAACAGAATTTTATTCAGCCATACAGCCGTTCTGGAGAAAACGGTGATGTCATCAGCTCATTTCAATTATCATACAGTGACAATGTCGGCATTAGAACAGTAATTAGATCAGTAATTTAGTTTATATGGTTAATTTAGTTTAATAATTAGATTTATTTGGATATTTAGTGTCCCCGTCTGAGCAAGCCAAGCCAGAGGTCACCTGATGTTTTTTAAAGTTACTTTTTCAAATAAGTAACGCAAGTTACTTCCCCTCCCCCCAATTATTGACTGACAGCTCTCCTGTCCCATATGTTGGGAGAAATCGGGAGTAAATGCAGAGGCGTTGTATGTAAACGTGATGGTTATTAAATGCGAGCGTGCATTTACTCATCTCACTAACACAAAAACAGATTCGGTATTCCTCAAAATTAATAATAACAGTGAAATGCAAACGTTCTCTCCCGGCTCTCGCCCGCCCTGCTTGTCACAGTAGGTTTGAGTACTATTCTGAGTTTGCATTTCACTGTTATTATTCATTTTGAGGAATACCGAATCTGTTTTTGTGTTAGTGAGATGAGTAAATGCTCGCATTTAATAACCATCACGTTTACATACAACGCCTCTGCATTTACTCCCGATTTCTCCCAACATATGGGACAGGAGAGCTGTCAGTCAATAATTGGGGGGAGGGGAAGTAACTTGCGTTACTTATTTGAAAAAGTAACTTTAAAAAACGTAATGTATTACTTTACTCGTTAATTGAAAAAAGTAATCTGATTATGTATCTCACCCCCAACACCGTCTGCCATCCACTTTTCATTTCAACAAAAATAAGGGCACATGAAATGTCTATTGAATATACTTTATTTTTTCATTGTAATGTATTTATAAAAGACAGTATTTCAGTATTGCTCTAGATTCAAATATATAAATCATTTCCATGCATACGAATGAGTCTAATCTTGACATTTTGTTCAGGGTAAATGCACTGCATTGATATCCTTCCATACAGTGAAAGAGAGAATGATAAGGTAACGCTGGGACTTTCCTTCAAAGATGACCTATGATTCAACAATCTCTCTGCTTGCAGATGAAAGTTTCAAATGAACTGATTTCCTGAAGCAATGGGGTGTGCCGTCAAGTGAAGTAAATGAGTATATTAGTCTCATGCAGAGGTGAAAAGGCACTGGCTGAAACAGGAGGTACTGGACCTCATTGTACTCGTGCATCTGATAGTATCAGCCCTTGCAATACTATTCTATAGTATCACATGCAATAAAGGATAAATTACATGCCTATAGTGCATCACAGTAAATCTATATCTATTAAAAAATGCCATTTTTCTGTGTTGCTGCTGACAGACTCAAAAAAGGCTTCTAAGTTCATACGATTTTCACTGCCTTAAGCAAGACAGATGGGGAATCGATTTTCAGAAAGTTTCAGTCTGGATCTCATTTTCTATAAAAATATTATGGGGATTCTTGTTAACCTTTGATCAAATCAGGCACCGAATCGCATCATAAGAAACAGGCCCTGTTTATGAGAAACCAGTTATGAGATTCCATCAGCCCTGATGCTCTTTTAATAATTGATCAATTAACACATCATGCATTACAAAAAGTACTCAATGCTACTGGCTGGTATCATTTTAGATAAACTGATATGTGTACATCCATCGTTCAGAGTCAAAGTGTCAAAAGTACAAACAGCATGAAAGATCCACAAACTAATCCATGCCTCAAAATCTTCCATGTCCTATGCATTTCCCTTAAGATCTTTCAAGGACAAACATGTCCAGATATAAAACAGTGAACAGCACTCATACAATATCATATGGCTTTTTGTAGACTTTGAATATTGTGTACAAGTCGCATTGAACACTCTCTTTGTGGTGGGAAATAAAACTTCATTTCCATTCACTTTCCCTTTTGTTTAATAGAAGAAAAGAAAGTAGGGTTGGACAAATGTGAGTAAATGAAGACAAAAATTTTCTTTTCTTGGTGAAATTTTGAATAGACAGAGATAGACATATATTTTATATTTTATATAATGTATGTATTAGTGAATTTAGACAGATATTCATTTCTTAATATGTACCATCTACTGAAAACATTCCTAGAAGTACCCGTGCAAATCTTTCATATTTTTAAACGTTTTTCGTACAAATTGATGTTGGTAAATATTGCGGTTTTGTTATATTGGTGCACGTATATAAAAATATTTAAATGACTAAATTAATAAATTAAATATTGTTCCTTGAGGTCATTTAGAGAAAAATTGTATATTATAAGCGATATGCACCATTGCTCAGTCTGTGCAAAGTTCTTTTGTTGCATTATTATTCATGAGTGCTTTTTTTACTTTTCATAGTGTTGCTAGAAACTCTAAATTAAATATATATATTTTTTTAAATAAATAAATAAAAGTACATAAATACAATACATATGATAATGTAAATAAATTAAATTAAATTATATTTCTTTAAAAAGACATCCTTGTAGGAGAATATATAAAACATATAACTGCATAATAATCAGTGCAAAATGCCGCAATGCAATTTGGAAAATTATAGGTACAAAATTTTGTTAGAAATATTCGGCTACAGTAACACATTGCCCTTTGGAAGGTGAAGGAACAAGGTAAAGGGATCTAAATGCATAGTTATCGTTTCAAGGTACAGCTTTGTTCTGAATCGCTCTGCATTTGTCTCTGCTGCATGTGTTCAATAGAAACACAGTGTCCACAACGAGTCAGTGATAGAGTGATCATGTGCATGAGAATGTGGTTTAGTTCAGTCTGTGCTGTTTATAGACCAGTCATAGGGCAGATAGCTCACTTTGACCTTTCCTGCTGACAGCAGAGACTGTAGATTCCTCTTCTTCTCTGATGCTCCCATATGATCAAACACCCAGTTCAGCAGCTGAAAAAGAAAAGATAACAAGCTGATCAATCGTATCTTTAAAGGGTTAGTTCACCCAAAAAATGAAAATTCTGTCATTAATTACTTACCCTCATGTCGTTCGACACCTGTAAGACCTCCGTTCATCTTCAGAACACAAATGAATAAAAAATATATTTTATTTGAAATCTGATGGCTCTGAAAGGCCTCCATTGGCACAATGGCACGGTTCACTCTCAAGACCCTTAAAAGGTACTAAAGACGTCGTTACAAAGTCCATCTCACTACAGTGGTTCTAAAATAACTTTATGGAGTGACGAGAATAGTTTTTGTGCGCAAAAAACCCCTAAATAACGACTTATATAGTGATGACGATTTCAAAACACGGCATCATGAAGCTTCGAAGCGTTATGAATCAGTGAGTCGATTCAGCAGTTTGGATCGCCAAATTTCAGCAGTTTGGCGGTTTGACACGCGATCTGAATCATGATTCGACTCACTGATTCATAACGCTTCGAAGCTTCATGAGGCCGTGTTTTGAAATCGTCATCACTATATAAGTCGTTATTTAGGGTTTTTTTGCGCACAAAAACTATTCTCGCCACTCCATAAAGTTATTGTAGAACCACTGTAGTGAGATGGACTTTGTAACGACATCTTTCGTACCTTTTAAGGGTCTTGAGAGTGAACCGTGCATTGTGCCAATGGAGGCCTTTCAGAGCCATCAGAGTTCAACTAAAATATCTTCATTTGTGTTCTGAAGATGAACGGAGGTCTTACAGGTGTCGAACGACATGAGGGTAAGTAATTAATGACAGAATTTACATTTTTGGGTGAACTAACCCTTTAAAGAAGACCTATTATGCTTGTTTACATGTTCAACTTTCTTTAGTGAGTAATGTTGCTGTTTGAGCATAAAAAAAGGTCATGCTCTACAAAGCGCAACAAAGGTCTACAAACACAAAGTCACTCCAAAGGGAGTTATTCTCTATATGAGGAAGCACTGTTTCTAAATTCCCTCAAACGCATCGATTGTAGTCTTGAGTTTTCTTCTGGAAACGTACACAGAATTCCTAATTTCAATAATTCCCACTTAAGGTATGAGCGCAAAAAGGTGCGAGGTGTTGAAACTTGCGGTTATGGTAAGGGTGGTCTCAGCCTCGGACTGCTGGCTGAACGAGCTGCTTGATTCTGGATAAATTGAGAATCACGATTTTCTTGTGTAAAAAGGAGATCGTAATTCTCCCATGATTCTGAAGTAAGAGAAAAAACAACATGCAATCTAAATGACTGGTTCCGACAAAATGATCATTGCTTTAGTCTATTTAAAAAGATATATTAATTTGAATGGGGATCAATGTCTCATTCATCAAGACTTGTTTCGTTGGATGAATCAATGTTTGTGAATAAATCTTTTAAATAAATGATTCAATGACAAACACTTTTTAAACACTCACTTGTTGACACCTCCTGGCGTAATGATAAGCAATACAATACAAACAAGTGATACTTTTTTTAAAGATGATTTACTCTCGTTTTGATAAATACCGTGTTTATACCCAAACTATAAACTTTTATCTCAGTACACGTGTTTCGCCTGTTATTTAAACACATAAGTAATGATAATGTGTGGTTGAAAATATTGTTTGTTTGTGAAGCTGCATCATACTGTACATTTACATGACAACTGCTCTCTCCGGAGAAGAGGCAGCGTGAACTCAGATTTGAATGTTGCAGTCTGATGATAGTACTTTCAAAGGTTAACCAAAGACTTTGTTTTAAACAGCGGAGTGTGAGCAGCACGTGTTTTGTCACTGCCCATATCAATGAATGAGAGCGTTCAGATCGGAAGCGTACCGGCCGACCCTTTCACGGTGTGTGTCCACTGGCGTGGAGCAGAGCGAGCGTTTTCAATTCATTCCTATGGAAGCTGAGCTGTACGCCTGCCAGTGGACACCAGTCATTCATGGGCAGAGGCTAAATGCATGCTGTCAACGCTCCGCTGACGCTTGCGATGTGAATGGTTTTTTAATGGTCCGTCTGGAAACAAAGATGCGGTGATGCCAAACAGCCTCGTAGAAGAAGAACGCCGTTGTGTTTCAACTGTGACAATGAGCGCTTACCAGGATCAACTAAATGCTGGATTTTCAGAAGTATGTAAAGTTTGCGGCAAAGACTCTTTAAAATATGTCCAAGAGTTTTACACACGTCTCTTATTGTAATGGTGCAGGTGCATTTAGGGCGTGTCCGAAACCACTTTTGCTAGTTTAACGATGGAAAAAACAGTCGTCGCACCAGGCGCATGGTCTAAAGCAGTGGTTCGCAAACCTGCCCTGGGGACCCCCAACCAGTGCACATTTTACATGTTTCCCTCATCGAACACACCTGATTCAAATAATCATCTTATTAGTAGAGACTGCAAGACTTGAATTGGGTGTGTCTGATGAGGGAGACGTACAAAATGTGCACTGGTTGGGGCTTTGAGAACCACTGGTCTAAAGGGTTGTATCTAGTCTCTTAATGAGTCACGGGTGTGTTTTGAGTGTAACATACAATAAACCAATCAGAGTCTAATCTCCCACTCCCTTTAAAAGCCAGTTGCACTTGCACCATGGCAGATTCGCCATTTACAGTGCATCCGGAAAGTATTCACAGCGCTTCACTTTTTCCACATTTTGTTATGTTACAGCCTTATTCCAAATATTTTTCCTCCTCAATTGTACAAACAATACCCCATTATGACAATGTGAAAGAAGTTTGTTTGAAATCTTGGCAATTAAAAAAAGAAAAGAAAAAAAAAAAAACACATTCATAAGTATTCACAGCCTTTGCCATGACACTCAAAATTGAGCTCAGGTGCATCCTGTTTCCACTGATCATCCTTGAGATGTTTCTCCTGTCCACCTGTGGTAAATTCAGTTGATTGGACATGATTTGGAAAGGCGCACTCCTGTCTATATAAGGTCCCACAGTTAACAGTGCATGTCAGAGCACAAAACAAGCCATGAAGCCCAAGGAATTGTCTGTAGACCTCCGAGACAGGATCATATCGAGGCACAGATCTGGGGAAGGGTACAGAAACATTTCTGCAGCATTGAACGTCCCAATGAGCACAGTGGCCTCCATCATACGTAAATGGAAGAAGTTTGGAACCACCAGATGCTTTTCAGCGGCAGGAACAGGATCGAGGGAAAGATGAATGCTGCAATGTACAGAGACATCCTTGATGAAAACCTGCTCTAGAGAGCTCTGTACCTCAGACTGGGGTGAAGGTTCATCTTCCAACAGGACAACGACCCTAAGCACACAGCCAAGATAACAAAGGAGTGGCTATGGGACAATTCTGTGAATGTCCTTGAGTGGCCCAGCCAGAGCCCAGACTTGAACCCAATTGAACATCTCTGGAGAGATCTGAAAATGGCTGTGCACTGACGCTCCCCATCCAACGTGATGGAGTTTGAGAGGTCCTGCAAAGAAGAATGGGAGAAACTGCCCAAAAATAGGTGTGCCAAGCTTGTAGCATCATACTCAAAAAGACTTGAGGCTATAATTGGTGCCAAAAGTGCTTCAAAAAAAGATTGAGAAAGGCTGTGAATACTTATGTGATTTTTTTCGTTTTTAATACATTTTCAAAGATTTCAAACAAACTTCTTTCACTTTGTCATTATGGGGTATTGTTTGTAGAATTGAGGAAAACAATAATGAATTTAATCAATTTTGGAATAAGGCTGTAACATAACAAAATGTGGAAAAAGTGAAGCGCTGTGAATACTTTCCGGATACACATGGTGATATTTGCGACCAGAAAGACTGAACGCTTCTCCAGAGAGGAATCCTTTTATTTTTAATATTTAAAAATGTTTGTATGCTGCTGCTTGTGTGTGTAATAAGCAGAGTGTACGTGCGTTGTGCACCTGCCTATAGTCACATCTTACTAACGCACCCTTTAAATAACACAAAACATACTGCGCTATTGACTTTAGACCAGGTTTGGTGTGGTGTTGGTTAAATCGCATCCAACAGAAATTAGAAATCGCTTTCGCGGAGAACAGAGGATCTGCTACAATGAAATATGTGAAAATAATGTTTTTTGGACATTAAAACATAAAAACCCATTCTAGTAGACCCCCCAAAATAAACTCAAGACTTTGTATCAAGGGAATCAAGGGAATAATAGATCCTGTCACAATAGACAGAAACAAAACACAATTACTTGAACTGTATGGAAAAGAGCAGCTTGGAAATTCTGCTAAATATTTTCTTTAAGTGTTACACAGAAGACAGATTTATTTCCAGGCGAATTATCACTTTAAATTAAACAAAACAACATCTTCCATGTACATGAATTGAGAGCGATGATATATTTTAGTAATACCTTCTCATCAGTTCCTCCAAAGTCTTCCTTGTACCACTTAAAGATCTGGCTGAGTTTCACCTCTTGTCCCACGCTGTCAATCACGCAGCTGTCGTCATTCTCCAAGAACGCTTCCGCTGCAGTACGCAACTGACCATCAATGTCCTGATGTGAGACACGCACTCAAATTTAAACACAATTTTTTTTTACACTGTCAGAATGTATAGACATGTATAGAGCGTACTGTAAATGAGAATACTTTAGGTATTAACCTGTGGTGTGTATGTCTTAATTGGAGGGCAGCCCTTTGCACCACAGTTCAGTGCAAAATGAATGAGAGGCTCAACGTCAGGGAGCGCCACCTAACGGACAAAGACACACATTACTACTGTTAATAGCATTCTCAGATTTATTTTACTCCAGTGTTTTCCAGCATTTGATGTCTTATGCCCACAGTTTCAGTACACCACTGTTCAGAGGTCAGTACGATTTTTTTATGTATTTGAAAAAGTCTCTAATGCTGCATTTATTTGATCAAAAATCCAGTGAAAACATCAATATTGTGAAATTAAATACATTTAATTAAGATACCTAATTTAGATATTTAATACTGATGACTAGAAAGTTCAAAAGAACAGCATTTATTTGAAATATTTTGTAACGTTATAAATGTCTTTACTGTCACTTTTGATCAATTGAATGCATCCTTGCTGAATAGAAGTATTCATTTAATTTTCATTTTCATAAGTAAATAAATTAACTAATTAAAATCTTACTGACCCAAAACATTTGAACTATACTGGTATCAAACACATTAATTGACATTTTTTCTTTCCTTGAAAAGTAAATTAATAGATTTAAAGGGTTAGTTCACCCAAAAATGAAAATTCTGTCATTAATTACTTACCCTCATGTTGTTCGACACCCGTAAGACCTCCGTTCATCTTCAGAACACAAATGAAGATATTTTAGTTGAAATCTGATGGCTCTGAAAGGCCTCCATTGGCACAATGCACGGTTCACTCTCAAGACCCTTAAAAGGTGCTAAAGACGTCGTTACAAAGTCCATCTCACTACAGTGGTTCTAAAATAACTTTATGAATCGGCGAGAATAGTTTTTGTGCGCAAAAAAAACCTAAATAACGACTTATATAGTGATGACGATTTCAAAACACGGCATCATGAAGCTTCGAAGTGTTATGAATCAGTGAGTCGAATGAGCAGTTTGGATCGCCAAATTTCAGCAGTTTGGCGGTTTGACACGCGATCCGAATCATGATTCGACTCACTGATTAATAACGCTTCGAAGCTTCATGATGCCTTGTTTTGAAATCGTCATCACTATAGAAGTCGTTATTTAGGGTTTTTTTGCGCACAAAAACTATTCTCGCCGATTCATAAAGTTATTTTTAGAACCACTGTAGTGAGATGGACTTTGTAACGACGTCTTTAGTACCTTTTAAGGGTCTTGAGAGTGAACCGTGCCATTGTGCCAATGGAGGCCTTTCAGAGCCATCAGATTTCAACTAAAATATCTTCATTTGTGTTCTGAAGATGAACGGAGGTCTTACGGGTGTCGAACGACATGAGGGTAAGTAATTAATGACAGAATTTTCATTTTTGGGTGAACTAACCCTTTAAGCCAGTGTTTCTCAACCAGTGGGCTGGGGCCCACTAGGGGGTCTCAGCAAACATTGACCTAATAAATCGTAAAATGATTTAAATGTAGTTATATTAATCAAAATGCAAAAAATATATTTTAAGACAATAATAAAAAAGAAAGAAAGAAAGATGTACAACATTAAACTGAAATAATATTTTTAAATGTATTTATTTAATGACAACAGAAGTACCAGAGGTACATATCTAAGGAGCCATATCTAAGGGGACATGGTGTTGGAAAAAATTATGAGATGGGAGGAAAAATAATAAGTCAATGCTTTTGCGTTCTCTCGCAAAATTTTTGAATTCCCCCCAGAAAAATATTAGCTTAGATAGGAAGTCAAAAAGGTTGAGAATCACTGGGTTGTCATTAATTACAAAGAAATTACAGTTAATTGTTTTAAATCTTTTTTTTAAACTATTTTATTATTGTCTTTTTAGACTGTCTTTTGACAGCCCTAATATCTGATATTTAATCAAGCAAAACATAATATTTCCAAATACACCTGCTTAAAAAGAAACCTGCTTAAGTAAGTCACTAAAAATGGTGCTGCAGTTAAAAGTCTAGTTAAGTCTAATTTTGTGCAATAAATTACAGACGAAACAAAATCAGAATTGTCCCTTGATAATTGCTCCTTGACACAAGCAACCTACCAATGAGAAATACAGCAACATTCATCATATTAAATTGAGAAATGAGCTTATAATGAACAAACTGCTCAACCTCTTCCTGGTATACCTGCAGTCGAGGGTCGTCCTTGGAAAAGGGCTTCAGGATTTGTGCCACACCTTTTCGATTTCCCCGAAGCACTCCATTTTCAATATCCTGCAGTGTGAACACCTCACCACCAATGAAGTAGCTCACATAGTTGAAGAACTGGAAATCAAGAAAACAAATATAAAAACACTGAAAGCATTTCCCTTTTTTTTTTTTACTTCACAATCCATTTTTTCTCTACTTCTCTTACCCGATACCTTTGCCATATGTTTTTGGGAAAGCCCAGACGCAGGTTCCCGTGGATGACGAGGGCGTTGTAGATGTTGATAAAGAAGGCCAGTTTCTCTTCACGGCTCAAGGACAGCAGCTCCACGCGCTGAAGCTGGACAGCTAGATCACAGTACCGCTCGAAGTACAAGCTCCGGGACATGGCCTTGTAATCAACTGTCTGGTCAAAAGTGGAGACACAGACGTTCTTATTTAAAACATAATGTGGCGGAACGCTCCTTAGGTTATTCATCTGCCACAAACATCAAATGTCTGAGTGCATGCAGTGTTCATGTCTGTGACGAATTCATTGAACACGGTCTTGCAGCTATTTGATATGCAGCCATTGATATGAGATGGTGAAAACAGTGTGTTACCTTGCCATCTTCAGAGAGGTGATCAGAGTAGAGTTTCAGGATCAGATTCCTCAGTGCCTCTGAGAGCTCCCACGCTGCTTAGGGCAAGTGTCACAAAAAAGAAAAGAAAAATGACTGACACAACCAAACACAAAATGCCATAGGCAAATAGTAGAGATTTTTCCCTGAGGGGAATACCAAAACGTGTAAGAGTGTTAACGCTGTAGGGTTTTGGTCTAAAAGAAAGCAGCATCAGAGCCGGTTTGCTGTTGTGGCGGCACTCAGCGTGTGGTTAAATGAATAAAAATATGCAAGAAGGACAAGACTAATCAATAAAAGACTGCAAATAGATTTAAGAAAGGGGACCAATTGAAATTCACAATGCAAATATTATGAATAATCACTGTTGTCTGTGAATGCTGAACAATCAAATTCTATCATTTCAATTGTAGATTTCTTAAAACATTTGATAAATGGGGCTACACAATTATAACAATTTCTCAAGTTTGGGGTGACATCATTTATTTCTCAAAAAGTAGAAAGAAATTCAAAATTATTCAGCAAGGATGCATTAAACTGATTAAAAGTGACAGAAAAGACATGTAGGCCTATAATGTTACAAAATACTTCTCTTTCAAATAAAAGCGGTTCTTTCTACTGATCTATTCATCAAAGAATCCTGAAAAAAATGTATCATCCATCCATCCATCTTCTTCCGCTTATCCGGGGCCGGGTCGCGGGGGCAGCAGTCTAAGCCGAGATGCCCAGACTTCCCTCTCCCTAGACACTTCCTCTAGCTCTTCCGGGGGGACACCGAGGCGTTCCAAGGCCAGCCGGGAGACATAGTCCCTCCAGCGTGTCCTCGGTCTTCCCCGGGGCCTCCTCCCGGTTGGACATGCCCGAAACACCTTCCCGGGAAGGCGTTCAGGAGGCATCCGGAACAGATGCCCGAGCCACCTCAGCTGTCCCCTCTCGATGTGGAGGAGCAGCGGCTCTACTCCGAGTTCCTCCCGAGTGACTGAGCTCCTCACCCTATCTCTAAGGGAGCGCCCAGCCACCCTGCGGAGAAAGCTCATTTCGGCCGCCTGTATCCGGGATCTTGTCCTTTCGGTCATGACCCAAAGCTCATGACCATAGGTGAGAGTAGGAACGTAGATTGACCGGTAAATCGAGAGCTTCGCCTTACGGCTTAGCTCCTTCTTCACCACGACAGACCGGTACATCGACCGCATTACTGCAGAAGCTGCACCGATCCGTCTGTCAATCTCCCGTTCCATCCTCCCCTTACTCGTGAACAAGACCCCTAGATACTTAAACTCCTCCACTTGGGGCAGGAACTCTCCACCAACCTGGAGTGGGCAAGCCACCCTTTTCCGACTGAGGACCTGCTCTTTGCGGATGACGTTGTCGTGTTGGCCCCTTCTAACCAGGACCTTCAGCATGCATTGGGACGGTTTGCAGCCGAGTGTGAAGCGGCTGGGATGGGGATCAGCACCTCCAAATCCGAGGCCATGGTCCTCAGTCGGAAAATGTATCATGGTTTTCACAAAAATATTAAGCAGCATATCTTTTATCAACATTGATGATACTAATAAGAAATGTTTTTAAGCACGGCATATTAGAATGATTTCTGAAGTATCATGTGACACTGAAGACTGGCGTAATGATGCTGAAAATGTTCAATTATATTCAAATTTGTTATAATATTTCACAATATTACTGCTTCCACTGTATTTTTGATCAAATAAATGTAGCCTTAATTAGCATAGGTTACTTCTTTCAAAAACGTGAAATAATCTTACAGACTGCAAACTTATGAATATACATTAAATCTGATTTACACTGCATTTGTGCAATAATATCAGCAAAAAGTATGTCACACGTTTAGTAGCACACTGGGATGCCACATGCGTAGACTTTAATGGAATGCTGTAATTGACACTTATGATTAATTCATTGCCGCACCTGTGACCTTAATCTTAATTATTCTATTTAAATAATCAAGGCATAATTACAAAAACTAAAAATAGATTTTGCCTAAGACTCAAAATAATAATAAATAAATAAGATTTTATCAAACTATTTATAAATAATATTTATTATTATAATATTCAAAACACTAAATAATAATGGAGTCTGTATGTTAAAGGCTTAATTGACTGCAGTTTAATACCGAGTTCCTAAAGTCAAACAGAATGATTGAGGAACATCAATACGGAGTTGCCTTACAAACACTTTAATAATAACAGTCAAGCAGGCAACTAACATTTAACCAGTCAAAAACAGTTCAGATGCAGCTAGACTGGAAATTAACCCAGCTCAGAAATGATTAAAGAACCATTGAGCTTCATGGCGCATGCAGAACTTAGATGAGCACATTTAAGAGTACAGAAAGATAGGGTTCCAAAGAGAAAGGCAATGGGCATCCGCTCATGGGGCAGAATGCTGAGTGATGTGTTGGGAACATGCCAGTCACAGAGTTCAAATGCTTCCTCACCATTAAACTCCGGGCAATTTTACCTGCTTCCTTTCTGTCTACAAATTGCAAGCGAGTCGAGAGTCACTGTTTTTCACAGTGAGTAAACACAAAAACGTCTGTGGACGGGAACTCGCCATTACTATTCTAGAATAGACTAGGGTGTGTCTGAAAGTTGAAAAATGCTATATGAAGATAAACAAGGCATGTCTGAGTCCGAGGTTTGACTTGCATCCTGCAGGGTTCTTGCAGGTTTCAGTAAGTCAAATTTAAGACCTTTTTAAGACATTTTTAGACCATAAAGATTGAAATTTAAGACCTATACGATGCATTACCAAAATTATAAAAATAAATAAATAAAATAAAAATAAAAATTTATTTCACTGAATTCAGTCATTGAAAAAGCATTCATTTAATTTACAGATAAAGCAATGACATTAGTAACCCTCCACAGCCAACAACGTGCCAAATGCCCAAAACATTAGGCGCAAAATGAAAATAGGCTAAAACAAACTTGCCCTCAAATAGAATAGATTACAAAACAGCATATTAATAGCCAAATAGAGATTGAACAGGGCTACTCCAAACTAGGGATGCACAATTTGGGGAAGATATCTAATTGCGCGAGAATATGACGCAGATCCGGCGTTCGGATGCATGACCTAGAAGCGATTTGTTTACGAGCAGAGGAAGACGCGCGTGTCTAAGCTGTTGAATTCTACATTTATCGTGCTTTAGGTCTCGGCGTAGTTCTCAAAATGGGGCTTAAGTGTGCATTTCATGGATTCCCAAACCCCGGCGCTACGTCATATTCTTGCGCATGCGTCATGGAGGCACACACGGAAGACAATAACAAGTTGGATAAAGGTGTTATTTTGATTTTTTTTTGCGCACAAAAACTATTGTCGTCGCATCGTAAAATGATTGTAGAGTCACTGTGGTGAGATGGACTTTGTAACGACGTTTTAAGTGCCTTTTATGGGTCTTGGGAGTATAAATGTACTGAATGCCAATGAAGGCCTATCTGAAGCCTTTCTCAGCCATCAGCTTTCAACTAAAATATCTTCATTTGTGTTCCGAATATGAACGGAGGTCTTACGGGTGTCGAACGACATGAGGGTAAGTAATTAATGACAGAATTTTCATTTTTGGGTGAACTAACCCTTTAAGAGATAATCAGTGTTATTCACATGACTCATAATGTTACGCCTGATCAGTGTATATGGGTATGATTAGGAGGACAAAGGCCAATGGGTACTTGGGTTACACCCCTACTCTTTTTTCAAAGGACATCCTGGTATTTTAAATGGCCACAGAGAGTCAGGACCTTGGTTCAACGTCTCATCTAAAGGATGGTGCTTTTTGACAGTATAGTGTCCCCATCACTAGGATCCCCAACCAACTTGGGCGACAGGGTGAGAGCTGTTGGCTACATTGTAGTCACTAGATAGAAGTGTTTTTAGTATTAGTATTATATACTGTTATAGGATTTATTAATATTTTTCATTAGATTTTATTTGTATATTTTCATTTTAGTTTGAAGTTTTAGTCATTTTGATAGGCCATTTTGTCTTTATATTATTATTATTATTTAAAAATGTATTTAAATTTGAGCACTTTAATTTAGAACAAAATTTGAAATGTTGCTTTGGCAACTAAGTGAAATAAATAAGTTTAGGTTTTTCATCTAAGATTTATATTTTATTTTATTTCAGCGTTACTTCAATTATTGTACATTAGTTTTGTTATTAGTAGTGTTTGTTCTAGTTAGAAATAAAAACACCGCTAGATAACTGCTTGGTTATCGCTAAAGATCGCTTGAAATCCTTTTAGATTAGAGATGACATTATTGTGCATTGGAAGCCAGTCACTCTCCCAGTTTAGGTTTCCTATATACATACAATGCTTGTTTAGCTTGTTTAATCAGCATTGACAGGGCAGCAATGTTTTACAGGTTCCACAGAAAGTCACAACTAGTCCCGCACAGATTTTCTGTGCTTCTGACTTGTCCTAGTCATAACTAACCAGTTTGTAGTGAGATAATTAATGTTACACCCAAATAAATTCCTTCAGTGTTTTGAACCGTTGTTTTAGTTCTTGTGTTAAACAGAGAGTGCTGAAGCAACCTACCCACACCCAGTCAGTCCAGGTCTGATCTACATTTAGACTAATGCTGTAAGTATTTTTGCCAGTATCCTTGGAGAAACAGCTGGTGATATGGAACAGGGTGGCTCACATGCAGCCATAAAAAAATGTATTAAAAAATATATATTCTTGCCCAGCCACCCACATTTGGTTTTCGACCAGTGAAAATGGGTAAAGATCAACAATTTGCACATGGAGCCACATTGAGATCCCAATATCTATGGAATTTAACCATGCAGGGCCTTAAAAGAGAATATAACTAAAGAAAAGTTGTTAAGAACCAGAATATAGAAAGACCATGAAGATATCTTTAAAACTTCTTGGGTTACAGGCACAAAAACTTTATAAAATAAAATATTTCTGAAACTCAGACAGGTGTGTTCTATGCAATTGTTTTAATAGAAGGAAACAACCTGCATTTCTAGTTGCAACATTATTTGTTCTTCAGACATTCCTCTTTAAAAGAAAAACATATAAAGTGACCCACATTTGTTTTTGACGACTGAAAATGTGAACACTTAAAACATTTACTCATGGAGCCACATTGAGATCCCCCTAACAGTATGTCTGGCATGTAACATACTGTCTGGCATAAAAATTAAGATACAAAAAGAAAGGTTTGTTAAGAACCAAAATCTAAATGGAGGACACACACACACACAAAAAGTGCTTTTCCCCATTTTTCAACTGTTACTATTGGCATATAATGCAACAAGGATTCCTGCTTCTAACACATCAACTTTAAGGACAAAATATTCACTTGCTGCCTAATATATCCCAATCCCACCTACTAACATGTGCCGTGATGAAGAGATAATCAGTATTATTCACTTCAGGGTCATAATGTTATCGCCCCACATCACTTCACACTACACACGTTTGGCACCACGATGTCCGGGTTAAAAGCAGGGTTTAGAATGACAATAACCCGGGGTTAAGCGCAGTGTGAAAAGCCCTATTCAGTACTAACCTCCATCAGTCTCAGTGCTATTTTCCACAGGCACAGGTGGAGCGTCCAGCGACAAAGGTTCCTCTCTTACCGATAGGACAAGACGTTTCAGCCGCTCAGGATTCTAAGAACATACACAAAACAACACATTTCGTAAAGTTCAGTCTCATTTCCTAGAAGCAAATATCAAGCCAGAGGTTAGTCAATAGTGAAATCACACATCAGTTACTGTTTCTTATCTCACCAGGTTGTGGAGGTCCTCGTTGTTTCCAACATGAAGGTTATTGAAGAATATCTGGGGTACGGAACTGTGACCCGTGAGCTCCTTCACTCGCGCCCTTATTTCTCCATGTTTGTTCACATCCACATCACACACAGGCACTCCTAATGTACGCAGAGTAGCTTTGGCCTGTATGCAGCGTGGACAGCCTGGCACTGAGTACACTGTTACCCGTCCCTTCATGATGGGCCTGTCCTCCACCATCACAGCACCTGCTCAGAGTAAAGCAATCAAAATTTGAAAATTGTCACACATGAATTCTCTAAACATATCTAAAAAAAAAAGATTTGGCGACTTTCTCACTTACCTGACTTGTTGTAAGTTGTAAATGACTGTTTTTAAAGCATTAGAGAGAGGCAAAAATCCTGCATTAAGACAAAAAAACTATTATATAAAATGAACTAGCTAATAAATTAATAAACACAATTTAATTGCAAAAATGTCACATCAGGCTGTCACGATATCAGATTTTTCACTCCATGGGTATCATGGCCAAAAGAATTCAAGGTAACGATATATCACGATATTTCTATAGAAAATCACATTTAGCTGTCTATTTAGCCAGGTTTTCATTTTAGTCAGCCTATAGTATTTCATCATATTTTGAATTAGACTTTTTTTAAATAATTTTAATTGTATTAATTTGCTCTGTGATTTTGTCATGTTATAAGTTAAAAAATATATATTTCTACTTAGTTTTAATATATTTCTATTTCAGTAATTTTAGTACTTAAACTTTTGGGGGGAAGATGTATGCAACTTTCAGGTTTACTACTTTATTGAGGCATGTTGGTCATTGCAAAAATAGCAATCATACAAAAATTGAGCAGCTTATATTTTGGACCTCCCTAGGATGACAAGTGTTTTTTTTTTTTATAAGCCTCTCCTTTTACTGGCAAATATTCTTGTACAAAAATTGACAATATTAAGCCGCCTAAAGATGTTCTTCCAGTAAAAGCATAATAAATATATATTTTTTATTACATTCCACGTACTTTTAAACAATTTTAACGTGACGACAGTGGTTGCTACCAACTATCCCTAGCAACAGTAACAGTGGCTGTGCATTTTGAAGGAAACTGGTAAACGTTTAGGAATCTAAAAGAATAGAAATACCTAAGCATTACTAGCAACAACACCCAGCAGTTTAATACAGGAAGCGCATTCTGCACTGTCCCAGAACTAATGATGAGGCCGACAACAACATTGCTGAGGCTAAATATAAAAACCTAACCACCCAGCCAGCGGATTCCTGGACGTACCTTTTCTATTGAGCCGCTTTTACTCGGATATCGGCCACCGTCAAGACTTTGACTTTGTACACCGCTCACAGGTAGCCCGGTTTGCTGAGTAGGCTAATATTGACTCGCTGTAGTGAGTAAACGATTGAACATTGTTATGCAGTCACTGCGCACTTTAATGCTATTCATAATGACCCACACACATACATTCACCTACAGCTGCATGATCCTCAAATAACTGAGTAGCGAAGAAGATAACAGAACAGCAGAGGGAGCATCATCCTCACAGCAACGTGAAGTCAGCAGCAAACACAACCCACAGAGCCTGTCAACGATTATATTATATTATATTATAAGCTATTATCTTACATCAGGGGTTTTCAACCTTTTACATCCCTGTGTGTCACACCCATCACAAAAGACAGCTGTCTTTTATAAACACTCAATTTATACACAAAAATATATATATATAATGTAACTGAAATTTGATGTGTGCTTGTTTTATTTGGTGTCTGTTTGTTTTTAGCATTTATGTGCAATAAATATATAGTTTTTTTAATGTATATTCAGTAGCATTGGCTTATTATATAATATGTAATGACTACTAATGAGCTCATGGACTTTTTGTTCAATGTATTTTTAATACATTAATTTAAATTTAATGTAAATGTTTGACTTGTACTGCATGGATAGAGTCTTTTATTGTGAAATATTTAGTTCTCCGAAGTCTGTCGTCGTTTCGTTTTTCACGCTGCTCTTGTTTGCGTCATCATCATCACACCGGACTCACTGAACGAGGAAGTGAACGAGACTCGGTCGCCAAAGACAACGCTGGACAGACAGTCGGTTGACGCGGTAAGACCTCCAGGGCTGTTTCTGTTTTAAATTAAATCTATTATATGTGCTTTTATATCTATGACAAATGGTCTCTCATCATGTTATCCATCACAACCGATTAATAAACGTGTCCTTTCAACGACCAATAGAGAGAATGTGAGAGATCTGTAATTATAATGATGTACTATATTCAGACTCCTATTTGAATGGTATTGAATGTTTATGACCTTGGTATAGTTCTAGTTTAGCTCTGTATGCTTTCGGTCTCTCGTAGACGCTGGTTCTGGTTGTACAGTAGCAACCACGTTATCAGTCGTCATTTAAGTTATGAGCTTTGACAGCTTCGACACTGCGAGCCATTCCTCAAGATGAAAGGGCTGAAAATATGCTGGGAATGAACATGTTATTGTTTAACGAAGTGATAGTTTGTTCACTTATCTTTCAGGAAAACGGCTCCTTTTCTTTCAGTCTTTCATGCTTTCTTCATTTGTTTATTTTTAGGATATAAAGCTACGGACGCGACTCTTCATAATGGGTTCTTGTGTCTTTCTGATCACATCACAAGGTCCCTTTGCTCAGAGATGGATCTTGTGACCATATATCTACAGGCATCCTGCCTAACATCTTTATGAGATTTCCTAAGCAGCTGTATTACACTCACACACACACATATACACAAGCATGGCACCAGTCCCACCGGGCATCCGCTTCCTGGCATCCTTCAATAGGGACCAGTGGTGAGTTTATCTCTTTTATCAATATTTGGGATTGATGCTCAGCAGGCCCAGTTTTTCCACAGTCTGTAATTTTAATTCTACACAGGTACCAGTCTTTGCTTGTTTGCTTATGAAAACTTTGCAATAGTCTTTTCTTTCTATTGTGACATTTATCCGAGTGACAAAAAATTATTACAAAGGGAGGCTTTTTGGATTTTTTAGCTGAAAGTGCTAACCCCTTCTGGGTTGAATGAAGAGATGGATCTTGCATGTTTTTTGTAAATGGTTTCCCTTTCTTTTTTCTTTCTTTTTTACATTTTTGCTCTTTTTTTCACTTGGCAAACGTTAAATTAAAAATATTTATTTTTGATAGACCCTTGCTTTGGTCTAATTGTATGTTTTTCAGTGTGTGGACAATTTTGTCTATTTAGTTGACAACTTTTTTGTTCTACGCACCTGAGAACGAATGGTTATTCTTTCTTTTTTGAGCGCATACAATATCCTTTTTGACATGTATCCGAGTGAAATGGCTTCTCAAACAAGCAAAAAATATTTGGCGGGACTTTTGTTCATCAGGAATTGATTGGATGGTTGTGGTTTGCTATTGGTCGAGCTCATGTGAGATACAGGTTGTCCCGCCCTCGCGCCAGTAAACACGTTATCACAGAAGAGATGTCGCTGTTATTTTGATTAAAGATGAAGACGCATGAATTCATTTGAATTGATTTCATGGTGTCTTTAAATATTTTGGCAAATTTGACTGTGATTACATCTGTGAATTAAAGTATTTAAGTTTAACAAGTTTTAGTATCCATTCTGCACAATTCCACCATTTTCCCCACATAAATGTGAGAAGAATATGCAGATTCTCTCTGGGTCTGCTAAGCAGACATTAATATAGCTGAAATGTGTTGGAGAATATGAATACGATAGAGTAGAGTAGAACTCTAATGTATCCTGTATTTAATTAAATATAAGCATCAATACTGTGTTCTGTACCAAACTAAGAAGTCAGTTTTTTCTGTCGATCATAGTAGTTGCATTACACGTAAGTACATACACGCCTCTCTTTATTTGATCATCTTACCCTTGTTCCATACCTGCGTCATCGACACCATTTCAGGATTGATTGTGAAAAAACCGGTTTAGTGAGTTATAAAGGGGACACACAGGCTAGACTAGGTGTGTTTACATTCCTGTACTGTTTGTGGGGAAAAAATGTAGGACATTCCCAAAACTCCCTGCGTTACACATCACATGATTATATTTATATAAATAGTGCTATTTCTTCTTATTTTTGTTTTATCATGGTGGTTATCAGCTAAAAAAGCTGATTTTGTTCGGTAGATTGGTGTATTAAAGGCACAATATGTAAGGTTTTTGGAGTCAAATATGGTAAATGGTATATTTATGTAAGAGTATTAGTAGACTGTCTGCTTAATGTCTGCTAACACTTTGTGATGCTCCCCAACTGACATTTTACTGACTGTAAGTAACTTTGCTACATGTCAACTTATTTGCCTAACAGTCTACTTGACATATAGTTGCAAATTAATGAGTTAGTTGACATGAATTAATGAATATCTGAAGCGGACTATCGAAATGGCGTACCCGAAGAATCTCTTTTCCATACAGCAATAGTAACCACATCTGTCAAGCTCCAGAAATGACCAAAAAGGAAAATAAAAGTACTATCAAGTCTTCTGAATCATACAATAGTTTTGGGTGATGAACTAATCAAAAAACAGGAAAAAAAGACTTGCTGTAAGTGTCTAAACCTGATCTAAGAAAGACTGTAAAATAGTAATGGAGTTCCAACTGCTAAAAGACTTGGTTGCTTTGCTTTGCCCTTCTTATTTTGACATTACGCAATAGTTTAAAGACAGTCTCCCTTTAACTTCTGATTTGTTTGCTAGTTTAACAGTTGTTTGCGTAACTGAACAGTGGGTGGGAATGTCATTAGCCACTCAAACAATTTAATGCCAGCTGCATGTTCAGTATTTGTATGTGTGCTTGTTCTGGGATGCAGTCAATCTCAAATCATCTGAGCTGTTACAGAGCACAAAAGAGGAAATTTCACTGTAAAAGTAAAATGTCCCCATTTCCTTGTCCTTATTGACCTTTGCTGTGTTTTCTTTATGCAGGTACAAGGCCTTCACGTTTGCTCTCACTTTCCTGCTCTACACAAGCTTCCATCTATCCAGGAAGCCCATCAGCATTGTCAAGGTAGCACGACCCCTGTCACATTGAACAAACCCTTTAAAAGAACACATGCTGGAGGAAACATGCACATTCACTGACACATCTGCATGTAGAATCATTTATAGGGTGTGAATTGAAACCAAAGTGTTGTGAGCTTGCAGTTTGAATTTGAATGTGAGGAGACAGAAAGATATATTCTTCTGCTAAATAATACAAAGGCAATGAATTGACACATTTTTAAATTGAAACAAATAAAAAGTAACTTATATATATATATATATATATATATATATATATATATATATATATATAAATAAAACACGCTGAGTATATGTGACCCTGGAAAACTAACCATAACTAACCATAACCCCACAAAACTAGTCATAAGGGTTAATTATTTTCTAAACTGAGATTTATACTGAATAAATAAGAATTCCATTGATGTATGGTTTGTTAGGATATTACAATATTTGGCCGAGATACAACTTTTTTTAAATCTGGAATCTGAAGGTGCAAAATATCTAAATATTGTGAAAATCGCCCTTAAAGTGGTCCAAATGAAGTCCTTTGCAGTGAATATTACTACTAATAATATATATTTGATATATTTATGGTAGGAAATTTACTAAATATCTTCATGGAACATGATCTTTACTTAATATCCTTATGATATTGGCATTAAAGAAAAATCTATAATTTTGACCCATGCAATGTATTGTTGGCTATTGCCACAAATATACCTGTGCGACTTATGACTGGTTTTGTGGTCCAGGGTCACATGTCTTAACTGGTTGATTGCTTGTATCATTGCAAAATGCAAACTATTATAGCTCAATCTAGATTGCTAAATGCGACAATAAGGCATGAAGCAGGGTTATTATTATACTAAAACTATTGAAATATTTTCTCTTGATTGAAATAAATCTGAAATGCAATAAAATATAAATATTAGTTAAACTTAAACTTAATGAAAATTAGAAATGTTGAAACTTGATCTTGGCAATAAACTGAAATAAGTTTAAGTTCAAACATTAAAATTATTAACTGGAAATAAATTCAAATTAAAAATAAAATGTATAATAAAAAAATAAACAAAATAATAATAATAAAAAGACAAAAGCACAACAAAATTTACATGAAAATAAAAATACTAAAAATAAAAGCTTATTCAAAATATTACTAAAACTAAAGTAAATACTAAAATAACTGACAAGAAGATAACAAGATATGATAAACAATAAAATCATGATTTTCTGTTAAGCTACTTTGAAACAATGCGTATTGTGAAAAGCGCTACACGAATAAAAATGCCAACTTAATAGATTTCTTTTATTTTAAGCAGCGTATTTTTATATTTGTCAGAAATAATGTTTTTTTTTCTTTACACACATTTTTGTGTTATTTTTGTTGTTAACGAAGGTTAAAGATTACATGGTACTTAAAAAAAAAATACATAAAAAATTAACAAACTATTGTATATAGATAGAACAGAACTTGAATAAGAACCAGAATTCAGTTTTTTTTTCCCGATTACCATCTTTTGTCATCTCTAAATAGGATAACATTTAGACAACTTTAGATTGCTCAGAGATGGCATGATCACAATTTGTACAAGCTGTTATCGGCAGTCCTTGTGCTTACTGGAACTCTAAGGGCTTTGCCATTTCTGTCACATATTAACTCATTTATCTGAGTGTAATCCATAAATGTATGGCACGCTGCCATCTAACCGTGTTGAACTTCCTGTAGTCAGCCTTAATATGCTGTCATGTCAATTGCATGCACTGTTAGAGATGAGTTCATGTTGTGTTGTGTATGTGTCTGTATAGAGTGAGCTGCATAAGAACTGCTCTCAGATCATGGAAGTCCAGACAGAGAGCATGCAGCAGCCTAGACTTCACCCAGGACTAGACTGCAGCTGGAAACCATTCGGTAACATTATATTAGATTATATACAAGCTATATCTGTTTCTATCATTTTCAGTCAGTGCATTAAATGTCCGGCATCTGTGTTTCTATTCTTATAGACAGAAACAACTATAAGCAGTTGCTTGGAGCAATGGATTATTCTTTCCTGTTTGCTTATGCCATAGGCATGTATCTCAGGTAAGAACATATATAAAACACTTGAATATTTATGTGTTTGCTTTAAAATGGCTTAAGGGTATATTTTTCCCCCTTCAGAAATGTGGAAATCTAGTTTTAGAAATCTAAAGTAGAAATCCAGATTCTGTCAAGTCACCTTTTTTTCCATTGCGCTGTACACAATAGAGTTTGTTTAAAACCAGCTTTGCATTGGTAAACAGGTAAATAATGATCAAGTGATGCAAACAAAATTCTGCTGTAAATCAGCTCTAAAAAGACAGTAGTAAACAATTGTTCAGTTGAAATCAGTTCAATGTTGATTCAGTTTAGTTCAGCAACTGTGTAAAGTTCATAAGTTATGGAATAAGTTTCTGGAGAAAACAGTGATGTCATCGTCCAGCTCAGCTCAGTTCTCATCCAATAGTGTTAGTACAGTAAAATCGGTAATATTGTTGAATAACAAGTGTGCCCAACTAAGCAAGCCAAAAGGCGACAGTGGCATTATATGGCATTAAACCCATAAATGGGTTTGGAATTCATGTTGTTCAACTTTTGTTTATCTTCGGATAATAAATAAAGGTATTTTTAATGAAACCTGAAAGATTTCTGTATCCATTGAATGTCCATTCCTACAAAACTTTAAGAAGTTCATAAAGACATTGCAAAAGTAATGCATATGGATTTAATTTATTTTATAAATTAAATTGTATTAATTTAATTTACATTAAATCTGATTTAAATTTGGCATATATACATTGATCAGCGCACATACATAGAGCACATCAAATATGGTAAATGGTCAAGCATGCATGCAAAAATTCTGTTTTTGAAGTGTAAAAGTTTTGTTGGAATGCACTTTCAATGGAGGAATAGAAATCTCTCAGGTTTCATTAATAAGATATTTGTGTTTCCAAGATGAACGAAAGCCTAATGGGGTTTGAAAAAGCATGAGAGAGAGGAAGCATTGACAGAATTTTCTTTTTTGGATGAACTGTACCTTTAAATATAATCTCAATTTAAGGAATAATTATATTTGAATTGTAAGTAAATTTAAAGGTGCAGTAAGCGATTTTTGAAAAGCACTGTTGATCAACCCAAACAAACAGACCCTCAACTTTATTGCTCCGCCCCCAAAATGCACAAACATGAGAGTGGATGTCTCTTTATTATAGCTGAAGTGAAGCAAAATAATGCTTCACGAAAAATAAAGCGGAGATTACAAACGAACAACAAAAAAGGAACATACAGTACACGAGTATATACAGAAGGGGTGGATTCTGAAATCCACTGCCACTTCAATCTAGCCTGACAAGGCAGACCCACATCAAGATGTTGGGTCTGGGAACTCACCATTGGCAGGGCTCAATCCAAGGGGCGGGATAAACAATTGTCTTTCAAATTCCCTCTGCACGCAATAGGATAGCGCTACAACCAACCAGAGCAACGAAGAAGGTGAAGCGGAGCTAGTTGATAGATCAAACTTTCGCCGTATCCGGTTGGCAAAACTCCAAACACATTCCTTTCTTAAGAATGACTTCAGTGCCGTTCTTTGTTCTTTTCTCAAAGAAAAGCTTAACTCCAAGTCTTCCAGAGTCACGGCCAAAGCCGATTCGAAAGTCTTTGTTTACAAGTAGCACTCGGAACTCTGCCGCCATTATGTTAAGCCCGCCCACCGACTCTATACACGATGTGATTGGCCTGACCAGAGTTTGTTTTTTCCAGCTCGCATGCCGACGGAGAGTTACTAGACGACCCTGGCTGCAAATTAGATTTGCTGCCGCTAGGGTGCGTCTAGATTTCTAGGCTAACTTCAATATACATGTATCGTAATGAGTGATTTATAATCAAGGTCTTAATCAATATTTTTCCTCCTACATATTAAAATGATTTGAATGATTTCTTCTAGTTTATGATATCAATTAATCAATAGAACTACTGTTTGATTGTTTATTATTCTTTTCATATGTTCTCTAAAGTCTGTATTTGGTATCTGAGGAGTGACTGAGGGTCTAGCAGCTGCAAGGAGTGCTGTAACAGTGCTTACTCATTCAGCCCGGCTTCCAGAAATGAAATATGGATTTGTCTTGCATTTATATTATTCTTCAACTTTAACACTAGATGAATATTGTCCGTACCTCTTACTGAGAGAAAGAACATGCTATCAGTATGTTTTGGGAAAGTTTCTGGTCAGAAATAGAGCTCGACCAACTCCAACCTTGAAGAAGCTGTGTATCTGTATATGTGCGCTAGTATCTTTGTTTTACGGATCAGTATTGGTATATAACTGGTATTCTGCTTGAGACCTGCCGGCGCCTATTCACGACCTGGAAGGTCACAACGGGCCTAATTCCGTGGTTCCAGCGTCAGCAGTTTGGTGATGGAGATATGCTTCTGCCTATCAGCCGATGTGTGGAGATTTACTATCTGACTATCTATTTTCTCTTAGCCAATCAGAATCATTCAACCCGCAGTAATGACGTTGCGAGACCTTGAAAAGAGGATAATTGTGTTAAGAAATTGTATGTTTATAGAGCGCTGTCTACAAACTCCTTTTGAGTCCTGAAGCTGGCTTCTGCTGATGAAACTCCAAACTGTTCTTCAGTAAAAAAAATCTTTATTTAATCGCTGCGTAAAAATAATTAAAGACAAATTTGACTGAAGAATAGTTAAATACAAACTAGAGAACAAATGAAAAGAGCAATAAACAATCAAACAGTAGTTCTATTGATTAATTGATATCATAAACTAGAAGAAATCCTTCAAATCATTTTAATATGTTGGAGGATAAATATATTGATTAAGACCTTCATTATAAATCACTCAATATGAGATATATATGTATGTATGTATATATATTGAAGCGGCAGTAGATTTCAGAATCCACCCCCTTCAATACAAGCAAGAGTCGGTTGTTATTCGCCAGCAGCTCCAGACAAACAAACAAAACACTGAAAACTGTCCTGTTACTAAAGCTAACATTACAACAACAGCATATCTTGGTTCTGTGAAACACAACAAAAGCAATGTTACTTGCGTATTGAGCAGAAACAACACAACCTCAGCATCCATGCTTGGGTCTCTCCAGCACTAGAGGGCTATTCTAATATTTACACGGGTCCTAAAGCTCTTACATGATAATAGCCCTTCTAAGATATTTCCAGTGATATTCCTCTGACCTTTTGACTTTTGTAATGTCTCTCAGCCATCTCTCTTTCTAAGGTCTTTCTTCAAATCCCCTCTCTCTTCCCCATCATGAGTGCTCGGTCCGATCCACTTTTAACAATATTTCTCAGAAATCGCTTATTGCACCTTTTAAGGAAGAATTGTATTTGATAATTTCATTTATATGCACCAATATAATGAAATAGTAATACAGCAATATTTATCAGTGTGTATGTTTACTAAAATATTTGAATACTTAATGCATTATTAAACCAACGTTTTGAATGGATTTATTGAAGCAGTTTGGACTGACACTCCATATTGAACTTTAACACTGTTTTTACGACTCAAGTTTAAATTAAAAAATGCTATTATTTAAAACACCTGACCAAACGCTCTGAACTATTTCAGTGACATTGGTCTTTGGTCTTATCTTGAGCAGTTGAAGTCATCTGACAACATTGATATGTTTATTGTTTGCTCCTAACATTCTGTCTGCATTGACACTTAATACAATCTTTTCAGTGGAATCATTGGAGAGCGTTTGCCCATTCGCCTGTACCTGACTGTGGGCATGTTGACCAGTGGTCTTTTCACCTGTCTGTTTGGACTGGGATACATCTACGACATCCATAGCCTTGGCTTCTATATATTTGTTCAGGTTGGTGTCATACTTGAGAAGTCTCTTATGATCACTGAGGATGCATTTATTTGATCAAAAATAAAGTAAAAACAGCTATATTGTAAAAATGTATTACAATGTAAAAAAAATTACTGTTTCATATTTTAATATATTTAAAAATATAATTTATTCCAGTGATGGGAAAGCTGAATTTTCAGCATCATTATTCCAGTCTTCAATGTCACATGATCCTTCAGATGCTGATTTGCGGCTGAAGAAACATTTCTGATTATTATTAATGTTGAAAATAACTACTTAATATATTTGTATAACCCTGATCCATTTTTTCAGGATTCTTTTATTAATAGAAAATGTAAGCAGCATTTGTTTGAAATATTTTTTAACATTTATAAATGTTTTACTGTCTCTTTTGATCAAATTAATGCATCCTTCTTGAATAAAAGTATTAATTTTTTTTGGGGGAAAAAAACTAACACATCTGATATTGAATGGTAGTGTGTGTAAACGACAAACCCACAATTTCTATTGCTTTAATTATTTATCTACCATTTCGTTCAGTTTTCATTCAGCATTCTCTCCTATTTTTTTGTCTGTAGGTGGCCAATGGATTGGTTCAGACCACTGGTTGGCCAAGTGTCGTGGCTTGCATTGGTAACTGGTTTGGCAAGGGCAGGTAAGAGACATTATACTCAACAAATCTGTCTAAACATAAGCATGCTGTGTTTTCATACATCTCAATTGCAGATAAGGGAAGGCTTATCCGGATCTTATCTTATGTGTTTGGTTTTGTTGTGGTATCAGGAGAGGCCTCATCATGGGTCTGTGGAACTCGCACACATCGGTGGGCAACATTCTGGGTTCTTTGATTGCTGGGTATTATGTCTCCTCTAACTGGGGTCTGTCCTTCATCGTCCCTGGAGTTATCATCGCTGTCATGGGGGTCATCTGCTTCTTCTTTCTCATAGAGCGTAAGTGAATGTGACCTCTGGCTTATTTATGTGTGTCTGGGTGCAAATTTGTCATAAAGCACTATTTGAGATAGTTGATGGGTTTTTGATGCGAATGCTTCTGTATCTCCAGACCCTAATGATCTGAAGACCGCCAGTGCCCAGAGTTCAGCTCCAAGCAATCAGGTTAGTCCACCATTTATTTAGTTTAATTTCCGGTCATATTGCTCTTTGTGAATGTACTGTATATATAACTATTGTGAAGTTTGGGATCAGTGCGATTTAAATTATTAAATTTTTTTGGTGGAAATCCAATCCAATCCAAAATCCATGTTTCAAATCCGGTCTCGGGAATGACAAGTCTGCACTGTAATTTTGCAGACGAGGGAATCTGTTCTGGGGGGGGGGGGGGGGTTGGTCCTGTTTTATCTGTTGAGACTCATTCCCAAAAAATCAGTGGATGTGGTTTATATTAGGCTTGTATATATCAGATTCCATGTTTGGGGAAAAAATTACTTAATTTGGGTCAGATACAGAGTCAGAAGAAAGGCTAGCAGAGAATCAAACAGACAATGTCTGTGTCATCTTTACATAAGTTAATGTCTTTTCCCAGCAGTCTGAGGCAAAGTTGGTTAGATAACATGACGCAGATTCATGCTCAACAGCAGTCGCTATGACAACGGCCCTGTGATGCGTACACCTGCGAGTCTCAGTAGAGCGTGAGGTGCTCTTCGAGCACGGAGAGTTCACATTTCTGAAACGCTTCATCAGATTGATTCTGATTCAGGAGGAGTGGTTAATCAGGAGTAACAGAAACATTAGGGATGGAGGAAGGGGGTGACGGCAAGAGGAAATGTAGATTGACGCCTCTTTTCCTCATTTTGTCTGTGGAGGAGGAATTAATCAAATTCAAGAGCAACTTCAAACACTTCGAAGCTTGCAGCTGCATGATTCTTGATTCTGTGTCATTGTTTACCCTAATGCCTCTTGGTTTGTTTCTAAAGGATTCTTACATATTCATAGCGATTAATTAAAAACAATTTAGGAGGTATTACACCAGAGTCTAGCCCTCTAAAGAGTACAAAACAAGAGAAAACACGCTGTAAGAGGGAATTGGGCCAATGATACTAACGCAGATGCATTGATTGGAAATGTATGCAAATATTTATTCTTTTGATATGCAGTATGTTAGTAGTTGATAAATAGACATGGAAACCTTTTTTTTCTCCAACATAAAGGTTTTAGGTGAACTATTTGTGTAAAGAAAGTAAATGTGTTTTTTTCATTATGTAATTTGTCATAATTCCGTTTGATCAACTTTGTGATTTTGATTTTCTTCAGGGTGTGACAAATACATATTTAAAAGTAGAAATATTCATTTTCTTGTATATATTAGGAGCTTGTCTATAAATATGCCTAATCAAATGTATAAATATCTTTAGACTTAACTTTATATTCAGAATTTATTTTTTAGACCTAAAACTGCATAAATTCAGATTTACATCTATATATTCATGATTTACCTTTACATATTCAAAGTTGTATTTAATCTATATATTTAAATTTTAATTATTTTCAGATTTTATTATATTTATTCTAACTATAGTCTAACTTTTATATATTCTATACAGAATTCTAACTTTCTATTCATAATTGTTTTAATATTTCATGCAATTTTTTTCTGTACAAATATTTAACAATATTCAGTTTGGTCCTTCATAGTCTCATATGTATATGTATATGTATATGTATATGTATATGTATATGTATATGTATATGTATGTGTTTATGTGACCCTGGACCACAAAACAAGTCATAAGTCGCACGGGTATATTTGTGGCAATAGCCAACAATACATTGTATGGGTCAAAATGATCGATTTTTCTTTTATGCCAAAAATCATTAGGATATTAAGTAGAGATCATGTTCCATGAAGATATTTTATAAATTTCCTACCGTAAACATATCAAAAATGTATTATTATTAGTAATATGCCTTGCTAAGGACTTGATTTGGACAACTTTTTTCCTCAATATTCAGATTTTTTTGCACCCTCTGGATTTTCAAATAGTTGGATCTTGGCTAAATATTGTCCTATCATAACAAACCATACATCAATGGAAAGCTTGTGTAGAAATGGGTGAACCAATGATTCAATGGCCCATTGATAAAGAGAACTATTTGCTTAATTCCTGAATGATTCAGCCGTTTGAATGAATCAAATGAATGAATGACTTGGTCATTAAGACTTTACTTAGAGTATAATTTATATATATATATATATATATATATATATATATATATATATATATATATATATATATATATATATATATATATATATATATATATATATATATATATATATATATATATAATATATAATATATATATATAATTTTTTTCCAGAGATATATATATATACAGTATATAAATAATTTTTCCATATTAATAAAAAAATCTGTTATCATTTATTCTCCCTCATGTCATTTAAAACCTGTATGACTTCTTTCTTCTGTGGAACATAATCTGTATTTATCGATGTCTCTGTATTTTTTATATACATGTATAATGGACGTCCAAAGCAACCAAAACAGTTTGGTTACCAACAGTCTTCCAAATATCAAAATATTCTTCAAAATGAAATTTTTGGGAGAGCCTTTAATCCCCATTTAAAACCCATTAATCACATGGCATTATTTATGCAATTGCTATGTAAATGTATTCATGCCACCTCTGAGCTGAAATAAATGTAAATATATAGTAATATGTATGTTATGTATGTTATGTATGTTATGTATGTATGTATGTGTAAATCTAAATACCAATTCAGATGCAGCATCTGAAAGAAAATCATGGCTATAGCCTAAACGTTAGTGTAGTACATTGTATGTTGAATAAAAGAATATAATTTTTTATGCTTTTCTCATTTAACACAATCATGAATTTAAAAAGTATGCGTCACTTCAATTACCCATGTGACTTGTTATTATTGTGTTATTGATACAAATATTTTTTTATGATGAATATATCCAGAATACACCTAGTCTAGGTGTTGTTCCCTTTGTTGACTTTAGGTTTTGTTCTCTTTGTAAATGTGACCCTGAACTTGTAACTGTATTTTGTTTCTCAGAAGGTTCATAAAAGCTGGAATGGTGTTAATGGACATAAAGATCTTTACTTGCAGTACAAGCCAGGAGCTAAAGCACAGGTTAGTCCACATCATTGCCTCAATGTGTATTTTTCTGTGTCACACCTTTAGAAGTATTACTTTCATATATTTAATTGTCCGATCCTCCTGTTTGTTAGAGCTGGGACACAGAGCTTCTGCTGGGGCAGGAGAGCATTGGCGTGTGTGTTCCCGTGCAGCAGGTGGTGGTGGTGAAGAGTGAGGCAGAACCGTCACCCATCAGCTTCATGGGAGCTTTACGCATTCCGGTGAGTGCTGCTCATCCGTCTGTCCATCAGTCAGCGTGTGTTACAGCATCACTGAAGTTTCTCCTGCTGTGTGTTTGCAGGGAGTGGTGGAGTTCTCTCTTTGCCTGCTGTTTGCCAAGTTGGTCAGTTATACCTTCCTCTTCTGGCTGCCCCTCTACATCACTAAAGCAGGTAACTCACACTGACTTACACACTGTTCTGTTCTATTTATTTCTGTGCTTCCCTAGATCTAAACTAGTAAACTAGTTTTGTGTATATATTTGCACATTTTGAGATGGTGGTTAATAGACTGCTGCAGTGATGACGTATTTTTGTAGGCCAACCCATAAGTTAGCATCGCCCTCGACAAAAACCCAATAGGACTTTTCCATTGGCATTATTGCAGAAAATAAGCTTTGTGACCTACAAAAGTTTTGTTCATCATGATAATCTTTACAAATTAACACAACTTTTATGAATTTTGATGCCTAAATACAATCGGCAGAAGTAAAAAGCTGAACATCGGCTATAAACAAAGCACACCAAAGCTGACGACCACTCTTTCAGTCTTTATTGAAGCACATTTTCCCTGAAAGTTCAAGTTAAAATGGTTTGCAAGAGCGTGATTATAAACACACCGTGACTGTGAAGGTGGACTAGTGAGTAAATGAGTTTACCTGTTCGGTGTGATGATGTTTAATGTCCCGACAACCTCTGTAGTCATATTTAGACACTTTTTAGCAACCAACAAACAAGTAAAAGACATTGAGCCCTATTTTAACGATCTGAGCACATGGAGCTGGTGCACTTCATCCACTTTTGCTAGTTTAACAAGAGAAACAACGGTCGGCACATCAGGCGCATGGTCCAAAAGGGTTGTACCTAGTCTCTTAATGAGTCATGGGTGTGTTTTGGGCATTAAATCAATAAACCAAACGGAGTCTCATTCCCTTTAACAGCCAGTTGCGCTTGCACCATGGCAGATTCGCTATTTACATGGTGGACTTTGCGAGCGGAAAGACTCTCCAGAGAGGAATCCTTTTATTTTTAATATTTAGAATTGTTTGTGTGCTGCTGTGCATCCCTGTGTGTGTAATAAGCAGAGTGTGCACCTGCCTATAGGCACATATTACTTAACTCGCCCTTTAAATAACACAAAAAATACTGCGCTATTGACTTTAGACCAGGTTTTTGTTCGTCAATGGTGCAGTCAATTTCCGTTGCCTCAAAATAGTAACGCACCAACAATGCACCTGAACACACCTCGTTTTCAGACCAGCACGCCCATGGTCGAACTGATGTCCGCGAGTGCATTTCCTATTTAAACAACGTGGCACTGGACATGAAAATGATAACTGCGTCGGGCTGAAACATGCAAAAAACACTTGCATCGCACCTGCCGTCGCATTGCGCCGTATGATTGTGTTAACCGCAGAACTTATTTGAGGCATTTTACCAAAAAACATATTCAAATAACCCATTGACTTCCGGATGATGGAATGATAAGTGCTAAAATGCTAACTTGTTTCCATGTTTTGGCTTACTAAAATACATCACTACATACATGTACATCCTGTTTTTCAGCTCACCTAGATGCCAAGAAAGCCGGAGACCTTTCAACTCTATTTGATGTGGGTGGCATTGTTGGTATGTAGAGTTTTTGTCCTTTTTTGCATGTTTAGCAATTGGAGTGGGTATTAGTAGCTGATATACACACACCTGTGAGCACTCATCTGTTGCTTTCTTTATCAATTTAACAAATAGTGATGTGTCTAACAACACCCTTAACAGACCTAACAAGATTTTCCTCATCTTGACTTGTTTGGGACACGTCCCGCTTTTATATTTTAATATAATTTCTTCATCACTCAAATATTTTAATTAACAGTCCTGCCCACTGCTAACTATACTTTTACCATTATCAACACTAACATTCAAAGGTTTGGGGTCAGTAAGAATTTTTTTAAACAATATTAATATCTTTATAAATTGATCAAAAGTCACAGTAAAGACATTTATAATGTTCCAAAAGATTTCTATTTCAAATAAATGCTGTTCTTTTGAACTTTCTATTCATCAAACAATCCTGAACTCCTGTTTTCAACAGTGATGATAATAATAATAAATGTTTCTTGAGCAACAAATTATCATATTAGAATGATTTCTGAAGGATCATGTGACACTGAAGACTGTAGTAATGATGCTGAAAATTCAGCTTTGCATCACTGGAATAAATAACATTTAAAAAATGTACTCCGATGGAAAAAAGTTGTTTTAAATTGTAACAATATTTCACAATATTCCTGTTTACTGTATTTTTTATCAAATAATCAAAGCCTTGGTGAGCATAAGTCTTCTTTCAAAAACATTCAGAAGCGACCCCAAACTTTTGCAATTGGCTATTCTCACAGAGGGTATGGGAATGGGAAATCTTTTTTTGAAAAAAAGTTGAATGGCGCATTTTTTTACGTCATGTTAAACGCTTGCATAACAGTCAAACGTGTTACTCTACCTCATGTTTACTCAGCAATACTATGAAAGTGCAGTGCAGCAGAATGCAAAAACACATTCTGTATGAACAGCCACTAAGTGTTTATGTGTTTGTGTTTGTGTGTGTGTAGGAGGGATCCTGGCTGGAGTGATCTCTGATAAGATGGGAAAGCGAGCCACCACTTGTGCTGTGATGCTTCTCCTGGCAGCGCCCACAGTATGTCATTCAGTTGATCAAATACAGGGGAGCCTGTGCATTTAAAGGCTCTTTGTTGCATCACATTTCTCTCCCCATTGACAGTGGTTTGTGTTTGTTTTGTTTTTTTTATAGCTCTACGGCTTCTCTATGATCAGTCAGTTTGGCTTGGGTCCCACTATTGGTAAGACATCAAATCCTTCAGAGTTCTATAAGAGTGTTTGACCCCTGCTGCTTTGATTCAAATGAGAGAATTAATGAGATTAACAGATGATAGCTGATGCCAGCTTTTCTATGTGTTATTATATTATATGAAGTAGTCAATATAAAACATTTTGATAAATTTGTATCTACAAAAGTTTGGGGTCAGTATTATTTTTTTATGTTTTTGAAAGAAGTCTCTTATGCTCACCAAAGCTATCAAAAATACAATACAAACTGTAATATTCTGATATATTATTATGCTGGATTGACAATGCCAACATACTGATCTACAATTTAAGAGGATGCTGCTGCTTCTTCTGAGACTAAATTGTAAACTGTATCTCCTCCTAGAGCTTTAAAACTACAACCACCAAATTCGGGTCAGACCTTCAGACTGTTCTGATTTAGTTTGCTAACTGATCCAACTTTGAGAATTCCCTTATTGAACCGCTGGACATTCCCAAATTCTCACAGACTCAGAACTTTCATACAATCACTCTTTGTATTTGTATTTAAGCTTGTAAGCTGTCTATCCTAGGACATGCTCAAACATGCTAGCCATGTGCTTAAAAAAATTATAGGATCATGCTAGCAATGTGTTGAAATATGATAGGATCATGCTAGCAATATGTTAAAACATGTTTGGAACATGCTAAAACATGCTATGATCATGCTAAAAAACTATTAAATAATGTTAAACATGTTAACTGCGTACTAAATCATGCCAGCAACAAAATGAGAAATGCTAACAATGTACTAAAATGTTAAGAACATGATTAAACTGGCTAGCAACATAAAGCATGCTAGGATCAAGCTAGAAATGTGTTAAAACATGCTAGCAATATGTTAAACATGCTTGGAACATGCTAAAACATGCTTGGATCATCCTGAAAAAATGTAAATTATGTTAAACATGTTAACTGCATGCTAAATCATTCCAGCAACAAAATATGAAATGCTAGCAATGTACTAAAATGTTAAGCACATGCTAGCAACATGATAAAAACATAGGAGCTTAAAGTAACTTTTCCATTTGAATATATTTTAAAATGTGATGGCAAAGCTGATTTTCAGCAGTCTTCAGTGTCACATGATCCTTCAATTTTAATTGATAAATGAAGTGGATTCGTCAGCAGTAAAGGGATAGTTCACCCAAAAATGAAAATGATGCTATAATTTACTCACCCTCAAGCCATCCTATGTGTGTACTTTCTTCTTTCGGTCAAAAATAATCTGAGTTATATTAAAAAAATATCCTGGCTCTTCCAAGCTTTATAATGGCAGTGAATTGTCAGGCTCTATCCACTGCCATTATAAAACTTGGAAGAGCCAGGATATTTTTTAATATAACTCAGATTATGTTTGACTGAAAGAAGAAAGTCATTTACACCTAGGATGGCTTGAGTAAAATATGGGATAATTTTCATTTTTGGGAGAACTAACCCTTTAAATTCTCTTTCTAACTAGCAGCTTGTTTCGTGACATTGAGCAGAAGGGTTATGTATTGAAGCCTTAAAACTGTCAGCCCTGTTACTTTTCTGAAAGCAGTTATATTCCAACATATATTAAAATAGATACAATACAATGCCATTTAAATGAATCTTTTCAAAATGAAAAAGCGATTTGTTCTGTAGAATGACCTATTCTATTACCTCTTCAGTACATTCTGTACACATTTTCTGGTGTTATTGCATGGTTTAGTGTTCTGATGTTTGTATGTTATTTGATATGGCAGGTATGCTGCTGGTGTGCGGTGGTTTAGTCAACGGCCCGTATTCTCTCATCACAACAGCTGTCTCTGCTGACTTGGTGAGTGTGTGTGTGTGTGTGTGTGTGTGTGTGTGTGTGTGTGTGTGTACATAGGAAATGGCTTTTATCATTTGCATAGTCTTGTGCTTATTCATGTGTCAGATGCTGTTTTTGTCTGATGGATTATTTGATTTAATTCCATAGGGCACACACAAGAGTCTAAAAGGCAATGCCAGGGCTCTCTCTACAGTTACAGCTATTATAGACGGCACTGGATCTGTTGGTAAGAGCCTTATAACCATCATATCTCCAGGCCCTCAGTTCATATTCATGTTTTATTGTGAAGCTGTCTCGTGTAGAGCAGAGAGAGGTCACTCTTGCGCCTTTTATCTTCTGCAGGTGCTGCTGTGGGCCCTTTGCTGGCAGGGCTCTTGTCAGTGCAAGGGTGGGATAAGGTCTTTTACATGCTCATGACCGCAGACTTTTTAGCACTTTTGGTGAGTCTAAATAAAAGATAACTACATTTGCCAGATTTTATTTTTAGAGCAAAAGTTTTGATGAACTTATATGAAACATGTCTATCAAGCTCCTTAAAAGTAGTTTATATGCCCCATGTACATTTCAAGTCTTCTGGTGCCAAGCAATGTGAGGAACAGGACAAAATTTAAGTCGTTTTTCCCAGGTTTTCTCAGTTCTGCTCCCAAATCTTTTTCTCCATCCTGCAAATTCAAATTATTTGTGTTTTGGTCGGTTTGTTATATTTATTCAGAAGACTTCTAGACCAGTGGCTCTCAACCAGGGGAGCCGAGACCCACTAGGGTTTTTTTTTTTTTTAAGTCCAAGGCACTTTTTGTCCAAGACAATATTCAAAGGCCCTCCTATCTAAGCTGATTTGTAACTCTGGTACTTCTAATGTCAACTTAAACATATGATGTCAGTTTAATTTTGTGCACCTTTATCTTTTTATTTTAAGCATTTTAATTAATAATTGTATTATTTACTGGAAGTTTGCTGAGGCCCCCTAGCAGTGCACAGTTTTTCAAACCCTGGGAAAAATAAGTCGGTGGATAATTTACAAAAAGTTTGTATATATATACTGTATGTATATAACAAAGTTCAAAACTCAGGGGAGGAGGAGGCAGGAACCGGCAAGCGTAATTTTAATAACAAAATAAACCACAACAAAGCGAAAGTAAGTGGCAGCCTCTGTGAGCCTCGAGAATGGTGTGTGGTCCAGGTGACGGTTCTCGGTCCCGCCTTGCTTTACGCCACTGCATATATTCACTTTATGAGCATAAGCATGAAAATTAAATGGCCAACTTAAACGGTCATAAATCTTGAATGCTTTGAAACATAGATTCAGAGTTCAGTCTCTTTTTAAAGAAGACACTTGGCAGATTATTGCTAACGTGAAAACAAGTTTTAAAAAATTCACTTAAAAAAGGTTTTGAAATGTTGCTTTTATTGTTATGAAAAATTTACAAAAATACTATTTTTATAGGAAATGTATTTATTTTCCAAAACGTTAACTCTGAAACAAGAAAATCAAAGCCATAAATTGAAACTAGCCATAAATCTAAAGCTGTGTTCCAAATTTGAGGGTTATATATGGAAAAAATTAGCTTTCAGTAAAATTTTGTTTGGGCACAGTACCAAAAGGTTCCACTAGATGAAATTTGTTTTCCATTTCTTACGCTGAACAAACTCTGGCTATTAAATAGAATCTTAAACGCCTTTGATTGGCCAACGCATTCACACGCTCAACAAACTTGTCAGTAATTGGCTACAATTCTCTACACTGCAAAAACATGTTGTAAATCGAAACCTTTGACACTCTTCACAGAGCGCTTGTATAAATACAGAAGCGTTTGAAAGCTGCACCTGATTGACCTGGTACTTGATACTATCAATACTGTAGAAAGACTGATACCGTTATGTTTTAAAATTTTCATATCAACTTGGTAGAGAAGTAGTACTTTTGTCAACCCTAATTGTTTGTGTGTTCTTCAGCTTTTGCTGAGACTTGTGATGAAGGAGCTTCGCTCTAATAGGAACCGGCCAGGAGCCGCTGTCGAGTGAGTGCTGTTTTGTGCTTGTTCTTTACAATTACAGTTGCAAATCAATGACCAGTCAGAGGACTTCCTATATTTGATCATTTCAGCTTTGATAATACAAGTCTTTTTTTCCCCTGTGTTTTAGAATGAAGGAACATTGAGTACTTTGCACTAACTGAGCGAGAGGAACCGTGAAGGGCGGCACTGGATACACATGTTCATCTCTCACCAGTTGTTATCTAACCACTTCCTACCCTGGACCAAAACTTGACTGAAACCTGTGCTCAGTCCTCTGTTTTAGAAAATGGACTAGAAAAAGAGACATTTTATAAAGCAACTTTGAAGAAAAATCTTCTTATAGAATATTTTTCCCTCGAGATCATCGTGGACATACAGCCTTGAACCTGCAGCTTGCATTTGTCTCCAAACAAATGAACATGACTCAATGTGAGACCAAGCCTAAAAATCCCTCCAGTTAAATAATGCACAATTGCACAACCAAAAGTAGCCTCCTTTTGTTGCTAACAAGGGGATTTTTCAAATGAATGCAGTATAATTTCTTCTTCTAGACCCCCGCCGGGCACACAGCGCCTTCATTGAACACGCAGAACAAATGTCCCTGTAAACAGCTCATAAATCCATTCTTGCATGAATTGTCACATTGAATTGAACACGGCAATTTATGTAAGAATTGTTTAAGAAATATTTACACTGAAATTTGTTCTACATGTGTTTCATAAACTAGGCCCATAGAGCGTATAGCTCATTATCAGTTTATGTATGTGTATATAATATGTGCTAAATCTATAATATATTATTGTTCTCATCTGCCTTTCTATGAACCAAAGCTTATCTTGTTAGTCGATGACCTTTTTTTTAAATATATATATTTGGACTGTTTCTACAGAACCCCTAAAATGTGGTGGAAGAAATATATTTCGATGCGTATGTGTCCTCTCACAAAAGTTTTGCATTCACTCGAGAAACTTTGCATTCGCTCACGAAAGTTTAACCTTCCTCTCGCAAACCATTGCGTTCCCTCGCGAAGAACTAAAACATTTTGCGAGAGAGCGCAAAGTTTCTCAGGAGAACGCAAAAGTATTGACATAAAATTGTCATATCGCCATGTCCCTTAAGAGGTTCTGTAGCTTTCTGTGTCTTACTGTGGTGACGTTAAAGGTTTTTATCCTGTGTTTGTATATAGGGGATCCACTAGGCGATACAGCCATATGACAAATTATTTTCTTTTATTTATTTCATATTTATTTCTTTTTCGGTGTTAGAGAGGGGTGTCCAATCCTTTGGGTGTCCAGTCCAATCCTTTGAACTTTATCCAATCAAAGTTCAGCTCTAACCCCAATTAAACACCTGAACCAGCTAATCAAGGTCTTACTAGGCATTCTAGAAACTTCCAGGCGGGGTGTGTTGAGAAAAATTGGAGCTAAACTCTGCAGGACAGTGGCCTTCCAGGACCGAGTTTGGACACCCCACTGTTAGAGACTTTCACTGCTGGCCTGTGACTTAATGAATAATCATGATGTTTGTTTTAAGTCATTATGAAAGATGTTTAGGAACTAGTTTTTATCTGACCACTGGTTACTATACATTCATATACAAACAAAATTCAAGCTGTTCTATATTAATATTACAAGATATACAACATTTTGATATGTTTTCTCAGTAGGATAAAGTGTTAGATTTTTAAAAGCACTTCTGCTGCCAGGTTCAAAATGTTCACATCAAGCTCAGACTGTAAAATATAAATCAGTGTGAGCGAACCAAAAGTCTCCTTGACTGTAATTGTATGTGCGCATTTAGGACCCGCACCTGGCTCTGCAGCTATAAATATTTAAAGTGTCTATTTGAATGTTCAGGTTACTGTGGGATTGTGTCGTTCTGCAGTGCTAGAGGCACATGTAGATGTTTTCTATAAAGCTGTGGACCTCTTACATAATCATACATTTAGCACCGTGTGCATTTGTCCTTTATAGGACGACATACTCTTGGTGATTTGAATGTATCTGTATAATTTATGGGTAGTACCTTGGTGTAATGAGAAAATACATTGTGCCTTTTTTTCTATTTGCTTTTTTGTAAAGGGATATGTCTTTGGCGTGTTCATTTCTAAATTATTGTCAGCTACTTTACAGGATCCTGTGGAACAATAGAAGTTTGGGAATTATCTGTACAATGTTGCTGTGTGTACAAATAGGACCTTTTGAATAAAGCAGACACAAGACAATACATCTTTCTTCCTTTGTGACAGTGCAAAAAAAAATACACACACTATATTCTTGAATTCAGGTTTTTAAATCAGACCCATCAAGCACCTAGCCATGCAGTCTGCGGCTGTGTCCGAAATCGCCCCCATATCCTTAAATAGGGCATTATTTGAACGGACAGCCATTTGTAGTGATGTCCAAAACCATAGTGCATTTCAAATTCGCTGAGTGCCATTATAAAGCTTGGAAGAGCCAGAATCCTGCCCTTGCGGGTCAAAATGACCTGAAGCCCTAAAATTATACTTATTTTCTTTTTTGTCCAGAAAGCTTATATCATTTCATTTTTATATTTTTTAAAGATTATTTTTATTTATTTACCTTTAAATTACTAGATTTGACCAATAAATAATATAATGTAAGCACATACTTCACATTCATTCTTAAATTCAAAATAATTCTCCAATACATGTAATAACCAGCTAAAATAAACTAAAAATATCTCATATTGGGTTAATTTGGCTGCCAACCTCTTGGAAAAAAATATGTTTCATGACTCTTGCCACTAGATGGCCTTATAGCTCTGTATGGAGCAAATGAGCTGTTCCGCTGGGTCCTAAAGTCTTTCTTGAATCTATCTCTTCAGTATGCATTCAGACACACATGTAGACATAAAATAAGTTTTAGCATTTTTCGTTTTAATTTTGATAATTTTTTTAGGGTTTCTAATATAGCTGCGTTTCCACTGCAGGAACTTTCCCCAGGAACTAGGAACTTTGGGGTGGTACTCAGGTACTCGGTGTGTTTCGACCGCAGGAACCAGGGTCTAAATGAAGTTCCGGGTAAATATTTCCCCCTCCGAATCATAGATATCTAGATATCTATGCTCCGAATGGCCCTGCTCCCGAGGTAGTACTTTTTCAAAGTTCATGAATTTTCGGGGGTGGGACTTGGGCGCTGAACATGCTGATTGGTTGAGTTCACGCAGCATTTTATTTCAACCAGCATTTTTAAAAGTCTTTTGCGAGGTTCGTTCTGCGTTCAGTAAATATCAGTCTTGCTCTTTCTGTCCGATGGTGCGCGTTCGTCTCAGCCATCTCATGGTCAATGTCCGTAATAATAGCTGATAATAACATACGTTGTCTTATTTTAAATCTAGCTTTACGAGCTTTCAGAATACGCTTTAGTATCAGTGCTCGTCTCTTTTCCGCCATTTTGTTAATTACATCTTTAGTAAACCAATACATAACCAGCAAAAGCAGCGCTGCTTGCATCTCCTCCACTTGTTATTGTTGCAGACAGTGTCGCGCAAAAATTATTATTGTCCGTCGCTGACTGGGAGGAGCAGTCGCACGCAGTCCCACGTCTCTGGACTAATTTGCCTAATCTTCACGGTACTTTAGACCGCAGTGGAAACGCAGACAGTAGCAGGTCTGGGGGGAAAAAAGTTCCTGTAAAAAAAGTTCCTGGTACAACTTGTTCCGGGTAATTTCGGTGGAAACGGGGCTTATGTATACTGAGGCATTCCATTCATTCCTAAAGGGTTCACACAAGTGACCCACAAGGGAAGGATTTGTTACTTTTTTTTTTATAACAACCCCATAAACTACTCGAATCCAGTCAATTTTATTTGTGTGTATTCGTGGTTCAAATGCGACAAAAGTACTGAGGTCTTGGACCACCCCGATGAACATGAGTTTCGGGTCAAAATGACCCAAGGGAAGGATGATGGTGTAATGCAAGGAATAGTGAATGAGGGTATAGGGGGCGATTTCAAACACAACTTGCATTTACAAACATTTGAGCACAAAATGGGTCATTCAAAAGAGCTCAGTGAATTCAAGCGTGGTACTGTAATAGGACGCCACCTTTACAATAAGTCAGTTTGTAGTCAGTTATTTCATCCCTGCTAGATATTCCACGGTCAACTCTAAATGTTATTATTGGAAAGTGGAAGCGTTTAGGAACAGCAGCAACGAAACAGAAGACCATGTCATTTCACAGAGGGGGGACTCCGAGTGCTGAGGCTCTGCTGAAGAGTTCCATACTTGCACTGGCATTAATATCAGCACAACAGCTGTGCGGCGGGAGCTTCACGGAGTGGGATTCCATTACTGTGCAGCTTCATGTGAGCCTTATATCACCAAGTACAGTGGCAAGCCTCGGATAGAGTGGTGTAAAGCTCGCCGACACTGACCTCTGGAGCAGGCGAGGCGTGTTCTCTGGAGTGACGAATCACTCTTCTCTGTCTGGAAGTCTGATGGACGAGTCTGGATTTGGCAGATACCAGTTGAACATTACCTGTCTGACTGCATTGTGCCAACTGTAAAGTTTGGTGAAGGAAGGATAATGGTATGGGGCTGTTTTTCAGGGGTTGGCTAGACCCCTTCCAGTGAAGGGAAATCTTTATGCTTCAGCATACTAAGACTTTGAGCTGACAATGCTTTGGGGAAGGCCCATTTCTATTCCAGCATGACTGTGCCCCAGTGCACAAAGCAAGGCCCATAAAGACATGGTTTGGATGAGTTTGTTGTGGAAGAACACCTGACCTCAACCCCATCGGACACCTTTAGGATGAACTAAAACAGAGACTATGAGCCAGGCCTTCTCATGCAGTTCCTGACCTCACAAATGCTCTACTGGATGAATGGACAAAAAGAGTAGAAGCTTCTTTTTACATAAAATAAATGGCCAGTGGAGCTCTAGCTCTAGATAATAAGATATTATACAGCCACACAGACACGGGTCTCCTCTTAAGAGGTCAGTGTGAGTCATTGAGTGCTTGAGTGTCCATATGCAGGTGACACATCAGTGCACACATACACAGACAGGTGGCATTCAGTCAATGAGAACAAAACAGATACAGTCTATGTTTGAAAGGATAAGTATTCCATGGTGTGTGAATTCATACATGCATATAATTGAGTATAATGAGCGTGTTTCAGTGCCTGGGTCATTACAGTTTAACAGATGATTCATTTGATTTGCCACAGGGAATCACACACTTCCCCTGAATGACTACAGCGCTGAACCCCGTCTGTTCATTTTGCCACCTCACTGCCCACATCACAGACTCACCTTCATGAATTCTTTATTCTGCCATCAAGTGTATCAGCAGTTCTCACATTATGTCAATGTTATTCCAACTACACCTTTTAAACTTATTTTTTTTTATTGTGATTTAAGGATGTTAAGATTTAATTTTGTGCTGTTTTTTTTTCTTCTAAGTACAAATTATGTTATTGAAGGTAGCCTAGTTAATTAAGAAAACATATCTTCAGTAAAACAGAATTGTACAATAAAGGAAAGGACTAGCAGGTCGGAAGGTTATATTGAGTGCACAGAAAAAAATCTGATTAAAAATATTTTAAAACATGTTCTGTTTTAAACAAATTAATTACAGATACAGTATAGGCTATGCAACTTTTGGCACTCAATCTGTTGAGATAAAAAAAACTGCATGCGTTTCGCTTTAGCGGAAAAACATTGTTTTGGTTGCGCTTCGGCTTTGCTCCTCTGCGCGGATGAATATTCGATGCACCGATGAACACATCTTATCGGAGCGGATGGATGTTTTGTTTAACTTTTTACAACGGCGATTCCACGGAAATTTGGCGTTTTGAATGATTCATGGTCGGTTTTCCCATTAGTTCATTATGACAAAAAGTTAACTTTTGCTTTACAAGCCATCTTGAATGATTGTTAAACTGTTTCTTCTCTCACACTCGACGGTATTAGTTACTTTTCACACAGTAAATGGCGTGGCATGCAATTTCCCGCGAAATCCGACCCAACATCTCTAAAATGTAAGTCATTATTATAGGTTTACCTAAGTGTATTTTGATGAATGTCACATTTGGAAATATTTATTTTTTTCCACTTTATCTGTAATAACATTTTGGTATGCCTATTCTAATAAATTAGCATATACATTTGCTAATAGATTTCGTGTAGAAATAGAAATCTGCTAATAGAAAATGAAGTAGAATTGCTTTCGCCTTTATGTTCACCTCATATTAGAAAAATCTTTTTTTTTTTTTGGGGGGGGGGGGGGGGGGGGGGGGTTAATATTTAATTCAATATACAATAGGAATGCTGCTGCATGACCCTTTCACACTGCATCCTCGCGCGTCCTTGTATGGCTCGGTTACTATGGAGATCATAAGGAGAGCGCGTGCGTTTTTTCTCTTTTTGCGCGTGCACTAGTGGGAGTGAAGGGGGCGCGATGAGTTGAGAGATCAGTGGCAATGAGCAGCACGGTCTCTGCGTTATTAAATCTCTTCCATTTCAAAGAAACAGGCAGAACTTTATATTAGCACCGAACGGGAGCCGATAGTCCAGGGCAGTGAACGGAGCGAGAGTGGGACGAGATGGGCAGCGCGTCTTCGGCGTATCGGATGATATACCTGGACGTGGATGGACGGGTTCAGAAGGTAAAACGCTCGAGTGACGCGCAAACTCTCACTACATGCATGGCATTGTGTTGGGGGAGTAGAGACAGCACACAATTCACGATTGAACTGTTTTTAGAAAGTTAAAAGCCATTTTATTATCTGTAGAATTATTACGAAGGAATAAACATGATATATGGGTAAACATACATTATATAAACATAATGATTATTAGTTAAAACTGGTTTAAGAATGTTGAATTTTGAATTCTCTTTTGATTAACTATTAGGCTATACATACATTTTGTGCAGCTATTATATATATATATATATATATATATATATATATATATATATATATATATATATATATATATATATATATATATATATACATACATACATACATACATACATACATACATACATACATACATACAATTTCATAAAATGTCAGAATAAAACAAAATAAAAAAACTATAAAATATACTATACAAATACTATATATACTAAAACTACTATATATATATATATATATATATATATATATATATATATATATATATATATATATATATATATATATATATACATACACACAATTTCATAAAATGTCAGAATAAAACGAAAATAAAAATAATTTATGTAACAACTCCACGTAATATGAACCTTTTAAGGGCAAGTCTCTCATTTTAATTATTTTAATCTTGTATAATCACTTTTAATCTTTTTGTTGTTGTTAGGTTTATTAGTAGAAAACAATCTTAATAAATATTGAACCACTGATTATTGAAAATGGATATTTGTGATCTAAAGACATTTTAATTCAAAATTTAAATTTACAGAAGCATGTTAAATTCTCTTTTTAATGAACAACTTTTAGTGCCATGCCCTTAAGGAGAAAGCTAAATGAATTGGGAAACTGTCAATGCTCTTACTACTTTAAATACATCCTTGCATATTAAAACATTTAGCAATTACAATGTGCAATGTTGTGTTTAAAGATACTAACTCTCTTAAAGAATGTTTAAAATCTGAAAGAAATTTACTTGAAAACTCGCCTTTTGAAAATGGAAAACATAAATTTGCAGACTGATTCAACTATATGGCTCTGGAGATTATTTATGTTACATAATAGTTTTTTTTCTGTTTTTGAATTTACCGTCCATCTATAACAGAGTTTAAACATGTATAGTCTGAGTAAATAATTTTTCCTCATTTCCACTGATCTGTGTTAGTGAACTGTACATTTCCTCTTCCACTCTTAATTGCACCCTCTTTTTCAATGTCTCCTGTTTGCCTACATAAAACATTTGATTAGTTTTTACACACTGAGGCGAGCACCCTGTATGTGATGCTTCGTCACGTTATAAAACTCAGCCAGTATGTCATGTTTTCAGAAGTCTGTTTCAAATCTGTCAGAACAGCTGGTCTGATTTCCTTTAATAATGTTTCTAATTAAATAGATTAGGCATGGTCGATATATTATCAGTTAATTTACAGGTATCCAAGTAACAGTCAGTTATCTTCAGACTTTATATTAAGTGTCTTAACTACTACGGTGTGTAATTGCACTATAAATTATGCTATTGGATATAAAAAATTGCTGTGGGTGCCAGAAGTTCACTGTAAAAATACATAAACAATGTTTACAGGATGGCATATTGGTGCCTTTATTATTTTACAACGTATAACCCTAAGTTTCATTAAGTCATTCAATGTTAAATATACCAATCTACTTGAGCAATCTTAATCTACCAACAACCTGAATTGGCTTTTTTCCCCCCCTGTGGGACAGAATCATTGAATTCAGTCATAAAAACAGAATTTACATTTTTGATGAATAAATAAAAAGCAGGTCAGTACACTAAAATCAAATCGTGAAATAGACTAGTGTCTGTGAATATTAAACTGCAAAAGACTATTTAAATATGAATCCTGCATATTTTGCATTTCTCTGTGTGAGTGAATGGCGCAGACATGCGGTTTCATTTACCACGCACACACACACACACACACTGAAGCACACGTGACGCTTGCAGTGTTTTCAGCCTCTGCCGCCTCGCTATGCGAGGACAATCTTGCATGAACTTTATCTCCAGAGCCGTTCTGAGAGTCACTTCATCAGCAGTTTACTGTTTCATTTGAGCAAAACTATCGTCGTATCATAAACACAGAAACTCAAAAGTCTTCATGGCAACCTGTCAAAATAAAAGTTGTTGTTTTTATGAATTTAATTAGTTAGACATGCTTTTTGATTATTACTAAACCATTCAAATGGAATCCAGAAAAAGTCAAGTGGAAATACCAGTTTAATTCAGCTATATATGTTTCAACCAGAAACTGATTAAGAAAAAGTGGAAGAGTGAATTATACAGGCTCATATACAAATTGATGCATCAGAAGGGTAATGCGTTTTATGTAACGCTGGACACATAACAGTTATTAATATGATTAGCCTTTTTCTTCACTACATTATCAAACAGCTAATAATGTGTTGCTAATGTTACACAAACCGTGTTCCCATTCGCCATCTCAGTCAGAGCTGCCTTCTAAAAATCAGCATCCTTAGAAAACACTTTGAACATCATAGAACGTCAGTGGAGAAATGCATATAGTTCATCATAACATCATAATATACAACGATCAGGCATAACATTATGACATGTGAAGTGAATTACACTGATTGTCTTTTAATCACGGCACCTGTTAGTGTGTGGGATATATTAGGCGGCAAGTGAACATTTTGTCCTCAAAGTTGATGTGTTATAAGCAGGGAAAATGGGCAAGCGGAAGGATTTGAGCGAGTTTGACATGGGCCAAATTGTGATGGTTAGACGACTGGGTCAGAGCATCTCCAAAACTGCAGCTCTTGTGGGGTGTTCCCAGTCTGCAGTGGTCAGTATCTATCAAAAGTGGTACAAGGAAGGAACAGTGGAGAACCGGCGACAGGGTCATCATGGGTGGCCAAGGCTCATTGATGCACGTGGGGAGCGAAGGCTGGGCTGTGTTGTCTGATCAAACAGACGAGCTACTGTAGCTCATATTGCTCAAGAAGTTAATGCTGGTTCTGATAGAAAGGTGTCAGAATGCACAGTGCATCGCAGTTTGTTGAGTATGGGGCTGCATAGACGCAGACCAGTCAGGGTGCTCATGCTGACCCCTGTCTCAATCCAATCGAGCATCTGTGGGATGTGCTGAACAAACAAGTCCGATCCATGGAGGCCCCACCTCGCAACTTACAGGACTTAAAGGATCTACTGCTAACATCTTGGTGCCAGATACCACAGCACACCTTCAGGGGTCAAGTGGAGTCCATGCCTCAATGGGTCAGGGCTGTTTTGGCAGCAAAAGGGGGAGCAACACAATATTAGGTTATGCCTGATCGGTGTACATCATATGCATAATTCACCTGCTAATGCTACATTGCTAAATGTACCCGATTTTTCATATCAACAGAAAAATGTACCGGTATGGCTTCTCTTGAGACTCCCCTGCTTCACAGCATAGTTATTGATATGCTAAATCTCGCCCGCACATTGACGTGATTGGTTACAAGGTAGTTTGTGATGTAGAGAACACCTGCGATTTCAAAACGCGTCATTTTTCACTGCTGTTTTAAGGAGAAAATACTCCGAAATTATGTGGACTTAGAATTTGCTCATGGTTTGTCTTGAAGCATATTAAAAATATCTCATATGAACAACATTAAAAACTTGATTTTCACCACAGGAGGACTCGGTTCTGCAGAGTTTAGCTCCAACCTGCCTCAACACACCTGCCTGGAAGTTTCTAGTATGCCTAAAAAAAAAAAAACCTAGTAAGGCCTTGATTAGCTGGTTCAGGTGTGTTTGGGGTTTGAGCTGAACTTTGCAGGACAGTGGCCCTCCAGGAGCAGGATTTGACACCCCTGCATTAAAATGTATTAGGTGAAAAAGGTAAGTACATAGAAGTTTGTGACCAAGTAATTAATTGCAACAAATGAGTGTGTTTTGCATACATTAGAGTAAAATCTGGGTTTTGTTCTTTTAGTTACAAATGTGCATCTGCTTGCCATTGTTCAGCTTTGGCACAAGAACAAAATAATCAGCATATAAAAGCCTAGAACACAAAGAAAAACAAAAGGACATTTTAATGAGCAGATCTGTGTATCCACTCCACTGCACACACACGACACTGTATATTACAGGAGAAGTGGCAAAATATCATGTATTTTGTTTTAGTCTAGCTCTAGTGCAACTGTATATCTTCAGGCCTTTTTCTAAAATCTCACATTGTCCCTCGAAGATGCTAGAAAGTTCTCTCCACTGTTAAAATTAAGCTAATATGGCTGATTTATTTTTGCTCTGTGATTGGTGGTACATCATTTTATTGTCTCTTTTCTCCAAGGCGATTAGTTGTGGGTTTTATGTTTCATCTTTGACAAAGTGCTCCATTAGAAGCTCTTTTTTAGACACTAATAAGTATTTCTTATCTTTGAACTCAGAACCTGCAATTGTATTAGGAAACAATTCCCTTTCTCTCTCTTTCTCCCACTCTTTTGCTCATTCTCATCTGTCTTTCAAGCTCTAAGACTTATTATTTTTCCCTCTTCTTTCATTCGGTCTGTCAGCTGCACCCCCTTCATTGTCTTTTTTTTGTGTGTATGTCACCTGTTTTTGCTGTCCTGTTGTGTTGTAAGTGGGTCAGAGTGCTCAGCATCAGGACTGACACTACATGCAAATGATGGATGACAGCACTTGGCCTTGGCTTTGTGCAGAGTTTCGAATAATTAATAAATAATCTGTAATGGTCAGCATCATATATCGAAACCAGGAAGATAATCATAGTCAGGTTGATTCCGCCTCATAGGTGATTTTAAAGAAACATGTGGTTTTTAATGAAGAGATTACAAAAAAAGTGTTAAACTGTATTATTATTATTATCACTGTAATTACTTTCTCCTAATTTTGAAAGATTTCTGCTATTTTGTGCTTGCCGATTGCCCAGAATGTATAAATTCTTCTATAAAAAGTGTTAAAAATCTGGGAAATTGTTCTTTGAACTTCTTCACAAGAGTGTAAAAACTATATTTTCAAATCATTTTGCATTTATGTCTACCATTTGTAAGATTTTTATAACCACGAACTGCTGTCCTTAATACTGCTGTCATTATTACCATGCCATGCATTTTAGAAAATTTGCAGAATACTTTATATTTGGTTTTCTTGGAATGATAATAAAAAGTAACTGGGCAGCATATTTCTGCCAGGACGGCATATAGACTATTTGAAAATAAGAAATGTAATACATTTTATGATTTTGACATCAAAGTCTGAAAATTGCTTCATTAGGTATCATTACCGAAACTGTACAGTATTTGATCATTTTAATTCAGAAACAAATTCATTTTTAAATTCCATTGACATGTAACTTGTGTAAGTGAAAAATGTTATTACCATGATGTGTGAAGGTAATGACAATTTTCACTTTTTGGAGAAAAATGTATTTATACAGTCCTTTATACATATGAAGTTTCAAAGCAGCTTCACGTTAATAAACAGAAAAATAACTGTTGATAATCTAAAATTCATCAAATATAAAGTGAGTTCAGTATTGATTCATTTTAGTTCAATAACAGTGTCGATTTTGCAGTGTTGAAGTTAGTATCATTATCCAGCTCAATTCAGTCAAATAGTGTGCTCATCCGATCAAAATTGCAGTGTCAGTGCAGTTAAACTGATAATATTCTAAATATATATTTAATACTGAATATTAATTGTGTTTCAAACCCCATGATCAGATCTTTTTCATCTTTAACATAGCATGAAGAAGTTTCCTTTTTCAAGATTTGAAGTAGTTAGTTTTAGAGATACTGAACAGACATTGTGTTTCTTTTAGGTGGTGTTCAGCCGTTTCTGCAGCCCATGTGATATAAAGGAGTTATTCTGCACTGCCACAGGGCTTGCCAGGTACAGTATGATGCGTGCGTGTGTGTGTGTGTGGGCGCGTATGCACATGTTTTTGACAAATTAAAATGTAAAAATGCAGAAAGTTTTGTGTGATGTGTAGGTAGGGGTAGGGTTAGTGTAAGGGGATAGAATATACAGTTTGTTCAGCATAAAAACCAATACGTCTATGGAAAGTCCCCACAAAGTTAGCGAACCAGACATGTGTGTGCGGTTAAAGTGTTCCCACTTTTGAAGTGCTCCCATATTTAGAGAATGTGTCTGCTGCTGACAGGAACACCACCATTTCCCTTCTGGACTCAACAGGAGCAATGGTCTCCATCGACCCCACAATGCCAAACAACTCAGAGAGGTAACTTTGCCCCCATCCCATTTATAAACATAAATGCAGTGCTTTTAAACTTTAAAAGTGGCTTATATATATGCAGTAGGGCTCTGAATCAGTTTGACAGACAAATGTCTAGGCCTAAACAACATCTAATTTAGTCAGAATCTCAAGATTTAATTACAAATGCTCCACCATATGGTGTTTTTATTTTTATATATACGAGTCATTTTATTACTTTTTTATATGGACCTTTTTTCTACAGGTTAGTTCTGAAAAGTGATGGCCAAACTTTTTGGTGTATTTGAACTGTCTTTGCATGCATTCCCTGTTTTAGCTAACAGCAAATACTAAATGTTGGAGATTTTATAATATAAAACCAATGAGCCAATCTAACACCAATTTGCACACTAAGGAAAAAAAATAGACACAGATAAAACATAAAGACGCAGTTCAAACATTCAGAGGTGAGACGCCCAGTAAAGTAGCCTACTGTCTGTGCCTTATCTGTTGGTTATATGGAAATCTGCCCTACATGCTAGACAAACAATGGATGGCGGCCAGATAAAGATAAAGGGGAAGTCACTCTTTGAGAGTCCATTCACCAGTCACAATCACAATGGGCGGCCATAGGAGTAGACATCTTGGATAGTAATACTACAGAAAACGGCATCTCTCGTGAGGAGTAACTTGACTGTCATTTAGGCAGAGGGGACGTGTTTTAGTGTGGCGCCAACTGCTTTGTAACTGCGTTTGTGTGTCCTAATGTGTTTTTGAAGGTTGCCGTACAAAGTGGTGCCCATAACTGGCGGACAACTTGCAGGTAAGTGTCAGATGTTCTGCATGTTATGTCATTTCACATCCCCTAAATGTTTATGTATGTATGAATCACATGTTCAACACTGTGCTTTCACTGATAGTGTTTACATTCCGATTGAAATGAGAAAATGGAGTTTGTTTTATTATGAAGACCGAAAGAGCTCTAGAGTGATCACTCATATGTTCTCAAATCTCCATAAATGGAGTGTGTGGAAAGCTGCGTGTGAGCACAAGAGCGACTCCATTTATCATTGTGGGAACACTCCTGCAGCGGGGGTGGACTGCAGTCTTTTCAATCTATCTGTGTTATCATAAGCAGAAAAGTGATTATAACTTTTTATTGATTTCAAAGCAAACTCAGATATACAAGTTTCTTTTTTTGGACAGATTCTCTGATTCATCTGCATTCCAGGGCGATTTCTCAGCAGATTTATTGTCAACGCCATGTAGTTTTTCTGCTTTGTTTTTCAATATCCCATCAGTTATGCACAAATACTGTGGGTATTTTTTTTACTACCATGATACTGTTTCTGCAGTATATGCATACTGTGCATAGTATGCACATTTTATATATGCATGGACTATTTTGTGAAAATCTGCAGTATTAGAGCACACGTTTTCAGTTGGCTATTGTTGGTGAAGAAAAAATGAGTGGAAATAATATACTTAAGTGCAGACTGAATGTAATGTTCTCGGACACCTAATTGTATGGTAAATGCAATTTTGTCAATATGATGTCAAAGTGTGCAGAACGCGTCCTGAAAAGTTAAAGTCCCCCTGTAGTCAATAATTGTATCCCTTAAAACTCATCTTTGATCACCAAAATTACACAGGCTATTTAAACGTTTTTTGTTTTTGTTTTTCTGTGAAAAAAATGTCTTCATGCCTTAAAGGTGCAGTGTGTACTATTTATGAGGATCTATTGACAGAAATGCAATATAATATACATAACTATGTTTTCAGTGGTGTATAAAGACCTTACATAATGTACCGTTATGTTTTTATAATCTTAGAATGAGCCATTTCTATCTACATACACTGCGGGTCCCCTTACAGTGAAATCGCAATTTTGCGCCGTAATGTTTCTACAGTAGCCCTAAACGGACAAGCTGCTCTACAGAACGCTAGTCACTCTCTCCGACGACTGTATTTTTGTCCTGTGCCGGCCCCCGTAGCTGAATGTAACGATACACCAAGCGGCAACCTCCCACAGTTTCTCTTGAAGCCAATACGGAAGTGACTTAAACTGCAATTCATCAACTGGCCACTAGAGACAGGCTCCAGAATGGAGCAGAATCTCATTGAGCCCCATATTAAAATGCCCAACTTTACAGCAGAAGAACATGTTTACAGCCTGGTACAAATTGTTTTGGTCTATACGGCTAATTTTGCCCTACATGACAACTGTGAGGGGGGTGAATTTTTTTATAACTCATTCGTTTACATTATATAAAGCCTTAAAGTTCTGCATAATTAAGGGCGTGGTCACTTTGAGTGACAGGTGGATAGCCGTTTATCTGCTGCCTGTTAGTCATCGCGTCACCTCAGCTCCGCCCACGTCCCGCCTTTTTGCCCATTTTCTGTTATCCGGGAGTGACGCGCTGCCAAGATGGCAACGGCCAGCTCGTCCCTACTTTACGCTTCAAAACTGCTCTTCAGAATCCTATGGGTGACGTCACGGACACTACGTCCATATTTTTTTACAGTCTATGCTATACACCCTTGCTTCAATTAGTATACGCGGATCCATGAATATGCAAATTTCCCCGCCTCCACTCACACACACCAGCTCAGAGATCCACTCGGCTAACTTTCCTGTAGTAAACGCTGCACGCACCAGACACATAACGGTAATTAATATGATTAGCCTTTTTCTTGACTACGTTATCAAACTGCTAATAATGTGTTGCTAATGTTACACAAACCATGTTCCCGTTCATCATCTCAGTCTGCCTTCTTAAAATCAGCATCCTTAGAAACACTTTGAACATCATAGAACGCCAGTGGAGAAAGGCATATAGTTCATCATAAAATCGTTTATATCTGGGATTTTATATCTGGAATTCAGAACGAGGAAGTATACAGGATGTTGTCATCCAGAAGGGCAGGTGTTATGATCATGTAATATGACAGATCTAGACCGAATGAGCGCTCTCTGACTCATAACACGTGCACCTGGAAGAGAACAAATACACAGAGTTCTGTATGCTGTTTCAAGATCTCATAATTAATAATGAAATAATTTTCTGTATAAAGAAATATGAAGTAAACATGTGAGAATAAATCTGTTCTCAGACACCATTGATAACAAGAACTCATCATGCATTCTCTTCTCCCTTCCAGAATACTTTTTTGCACTTTTTTTACACTGTTTTTTTTAAAAAGTGCCACCAATCTCTCTCTTTTGTGCAACAGCAGCGGCTCCAGGGATGTGATGTAAAGCTCAAAACTAATTGGACTGCCTGTTTCAGCGCGGGGCAACAGAGGAGAAAATTGACACACTGGAAAATTGAAATCTCGCTTTGTTGTGCCGCGATTAATCGCGCCCGGTCTGAAAAGCTCAATAGAGATCTATTGTTTCGATTCAAGAGCATCATCGCGTCGTACATTTGTGACGCTTAATCACACTCAATGTCAAAGGCCCTTTACAATTACAGTCAAGTACTTTACATGTACTTTGGTTGGCTTTGTTAGTCAGCACATCAAAATAAGTGTACTTAATAACTTTATTATTTAAACTGTTCTTTAAAGTAATACTTTTCATCTGAAATCTGAATGAAATAGAAATCTTTTGTAACACTATTATTATAACACTATTTGAATATGTGTGAAATCTGCCATCTGGCATGTACACACCAGGGTAGGAGCTAAAATGGCACCAAAATGTATTAAAATGATCCCAAAATCCAAAGTAATGTTGCAAAAATGTCTCCGTATAAGGTCTTGTTTTTAATATTTATAAGCAATACCACATGAGCAAAAGAGCGCTGTTTTCCCGACTTTCAGCATATTTGCAAATGTATAGATATTATATGATTTTTTATACAACAGTTCAATAAACAAGAAGTTAATATTAGGTGACTTACATTTTAGACAAAATATTGTCAATATTGTCTGTTTTTGCTCTATTTTGCCAACGAAGGCCATTGCATGTCTCCGAGCAAAACAGTGATGTTTGATTACTGAATAAATCCGCGTTTTTGAATGAATCGTCTAATGAATTGCTTAACAACTCGCTCATCACTGCCTTTGTCCCTGAATGAATCTGCCATTTTAAAATAATTTGACTGAATGATTCGGTGACTCACTCATTACAGTTTTTCTCAGTCGCTTTGGTACATTTCTCGAATCATCCTCGACATTTGCAAAACAGTAAGTCCATTTCTCAAAACAATTCGTACAAATAGCAAAACATCATGGATTACCTTTAAAAGCCAGTCTCTTGCTCAAAATCCTTAGTTCATCTCTCAAAAGTAAATATCTGTGTCAATGAACATGTCAGTGCCATTATAATGACAAATCCTTGTGTCATTGTGTATGAATAAGACAGTCAAATTGCTTAGTCATATTGTCAATATAACTGTACTCTGGAGGGATGTTCTGATGTAAATATGGCTAAAATTTTGATGACAATTATTGTAAATTGTAGGTTACACCTTAGTGTATGTGGGAGTTTGAATGCAAGAGACTGGACAAGATTCACATTTACGCTTTTACTGTTTGTACTGTAATTTGTTGACAGACCATGTCATTGCGATACAGAAAGGAAAAGACAGCACTGCATAGCACAAAGAAAAAAAAACAGAAAAACAAAAGTAGAAATGTGAACGTCTAATGAAAATGTATAGAAATATGCTTGACATTTTATGACAACTTGTTCAACCATTTTGCATGTAAAGACTTATGTTATGAACTAATGCCTAAATGTTGTGGGGGGTGAGACTATTCAACACAGACCCATTATAATACATTTTGATCAACATGACATAACCAGAGCAAATTATAATGTAGGAAACAGCAGAGAATTGTACATAATCATTTGCATGGATGTACCAAAGCATTTGCAACTTGTTCAAAGAAATGAGAAACTGCTTTTTTGATGTGCACAAGTGACACAATGATGTGAAGATTGAACAGGTAGCTTTGAGAATTTCAATTCTGATCTGAGAAATGTACCAAAGCGACTGAGAAAAACTGTAAGACAGTGATTTGCTGCCACCTACTGGCGGTTTTAGTATTGTTTCATTTTAGCTGAGGTCCTGAGAGTTCTGGTTAAAGAGATGCATTTATAAATAAATAATATGGTTAAAGAGATGCATAAAGAGAATGCATTTATAAATAGACCATTAAAGGTGCTCTAAGCGATCCTGGGTGGAGTAACTTCTTGTTGACGTTCGAAGTGTTGTCAAACAAAACAGAGGCTAGCTAGACCCTCCCTCCTCCTCCGGAGTTCTCGCCACCTTTCGAAGGCTTTTCTGATGTAAATTCGGGACTTTGCGCGTTCCTTCTCCTTTTCCCTTTTCGTTGCAAGTTGTTCATCAAAATGTTGTCTCTTTGGTCGAGTGTCGGCCATATCAAAATCATATAATTCGAACTTCCCTCTTTATGCTTCTCTCTTCTACACACACCCCTTCATGTGCACGCGCACTAACCCCAAACCTCAACCCCCAAATCATTCTTGTCGGTTATTGGCTGGAGCACTGTTTATTATGTTTCGTTGTCCAGACTGCCCAAGTTTGTTTTTGTTGCCGTTTGTGGAGCTTGTGCTGACTACAGAGACTGCGTTTTTTACAGTGTGTTCAGGGGACAGGCAGCTAGTGGATAGTACGGAGATGTTGGCTGTATGTGACAAAAAATGTTTCGCCTAAAAAACGTGTGACATTGCTTATAGCACCTTTAAGAGTGAAATATGAGATAACATTGTTAAAGCTGCGGTCCGTAACTTTTTGCGCTCTAGCGGTTAATAAACAGAACTGCATGCATCTTGCGGAAGAACATTGCAGCCGGAGCTACTTCTCTCTGTTTATGTCTATGGCGAGTCACGCAGTGACTGTCCTCCTCCGCAGCTGTTCCTACCAGTCCGGTCTGAAATAGTTCCAACATAAACACGTATTATAAGTAGGGTTGGGAACCGAGAACCGGTTCTTATGCAGAACCGAAACTGATTTTTGAAAAATACCAGAACCGCGCGAAATTCCTAAGTTTCGGTTCCGAAAACGGTTCTGGTGCAATGTGTGTGCGAAGCGCTGGAAGCGTATCCTTTCATAGCGATTGACAGCCAGTGTTGCCAACTCCGTGATTTTCCCGCTTTCCCGTTTTCCACTGTTGCCGCGGGCTGTGTTTCATGTCCGCGGGTTGAAACGATTGTGCAATTGTGCGGGTTTTGTTGTGAAAACCTGGCAACCCTGACTCACCTCATCATGAATATTAATTACGTTGCCTGCCGCTTCCAGGAGGGCAACGCAGTTCAGCACTGAAAGCCCTCGCGCTTCACATTTACGGTTTTGCGTCAGATATTTTCTCGTTGACCACCAGCATAGCGAAGAGAAAGTCACAAGTATGGATTCATTTCCAAAGAATGAATGATAATGAAGCTAAATGTAACACGTGAAAAGTTAATAACATGCAAAGGAGGCTGCACTAGCAATTTGACAAAACATTTGCTACAGCACAGAGTGCCACAGGGCTTATACCAGATTTATAGTGAAAGGCCTATATATATAGCCTATATATATAGCCTATATATATATATATATATATATATATATATATTTGTCAACCGTTGAGTCACCATGGTTTAGGTAAGCGTTTAGGCACAATTAGGCTACCTTTGTAATGCTGAATTGCAATTTATTATTTACAAGTTCACTGAATAACTGAATTACTATTAAATTAATATATAACTAATTAATAAATATAACTAATAAATATAATTTATAACTTGGTTTTATTCAGAGACAGAGAGATAAAATGTAATAAGACAATTTCAGAGGTGTTCATTTGAAAAAAAATGTGTTGCAAGAATGGCTTAATTAATACTGTAATATATGTACAGTACAGGACTTTTTTGACATTGCCAACCTGTAAATAAATTTTAGAGCAAGTAATAAACACAAAATGGATTGTTTGAGTTGCGTATTGTGCCTTTTTCCTTTACCACTATTTGTTTAATAATTTTAATGGAACCGGAATCGGAACCGGAATCGTTAGGCGGAACCGGAACCGGAACCGGAAAATTTCTCACGATTCCCAACCCTAATTATAAGTGTACCATAATGATTCAGGGTAAGACAAAACACAGTTTGGAAAATGGATTAAATTTGTACATTCTCATTATATAATTTTTGTAAATCTTGAACACAAAAAAGTTATGGACAGCAGCTTTAAATATAACATTTAATAAAGGAAATCCATTTACATTGCATACAATGTTTTTGTATGTCTTTTTTCACATTGGTTAAATATATGCGCTAAAAGCTTTCCAATCAGTGACCTTATCCTTATGGCTTTTACCAGCCAAACCTTGGCAATGAAAGCCAGCCAATAATTGTTTCCCAGCCAGGTTCTTTTATTAGGCTGAAATTTGGCCCAGACAATGAGTGGAGCTACAATTGAAAGTGTGTGTGTATGTACACCGATCAGGCATAGCATTATGACCACTGAGAGGTGATGTGAATAACACTGATTATCTTTTAATCACGGCACATGTTAGTGGGTGGGATATATTATTCAGCAAGTGAACATTTTGTCCTCAAAGTTGATGTGTTAGAAGCAGGAAAAATGGGCAAGCGTGAGGATTTGAGCGAGTTTGACAAGGGCCAAATTGTGATGGCTAGACGACTGGGTCAGAGCATCTCCAAAACTGCAGCTCTTGTGGGGTGTTCCCGGTCTGCAGTGGTCAGTATTAATCAAAAGTGGTCCAAGGAAGGAACAGTGGTGAACCGGCGACAGGGTCATGGGTGGCCAAGGCTCATTGATGCACGTGGGGAGTGAAGGCTGGGCTGTGTGGTCCGATTTAGCAGACTACTGTAGCTCAAATTGCTCGAAAAGTTAATGCTGTCAGAATGCACAGTGCATCACAGTTTGTTGAGTATGGGGCTGCATAGCCGCAGACCAGTTAGGGTGCCCATGCTGACCCCTGTCCACCACCGAAAGCACCAACAGTGGGTATGTGAGCATCAGAACTGGACCACGGAGCAATGGAAGAAGGTGGCCTGCTCTGATGAATCATGTTTTCTTACATTCTGTGTTTGGCCGGGTGCATGTGTGTTGCTTACCTGGGGAACACATGGCACCAGGATGCACTGTGGGATGAAGGCATGCCGGCGGATCCAGTGTGATGCTTTGGGAAACCTTAGGTCCTGCCATCCATGTGGATGTTACTTTGACACGTACCAATGCCTAAGCATTGCTGCAGACCATGTGCATGGAAACGGTATTCCCTGGTGGCTGTGGCCTCTTTCAGCAGGATAATGCGCCCTGCCACAAAGCAAAAATGGTTGCGGGAATGGTTTGAGGAGCACCACAATGAATTTGAGGTGTTGACTTGGCCTCCAAATTCCCAAGATCTCAATCCAATAAAGCATCTGTGGGATGTGCTGAACAAACAAATTCGATCCATGGCCCAACCTTGCAACTTACATGACTTAAAGGATCTGCTGCTAACATCTTGGAGCCATATACCACAGCACAGCTTCAGGGGTCAAGTGGAGTCCATGCCTCAATGGGTCAGGGCTGTTTTGGCAACAAAAAGGGGACCAACACAATATTAGGACATAATGTTATGCATGATCGTTGTATATATCAAATCTCACTCTGTATAATTGTAACCAAGTGTCAAGCCTTGTGTAAGTCATAGTTTCTCTAATAGAAGAGAAGGTAAGAATGCCAGGAATATATTTATAGTATTTACTGTTTGTTGCAGAATGCTTCATTCATTGTACATGTTTTGCTTATTTTATTTAGGCTGACAGGAGGAAACACAGATATATCAAATAGGGGAATACTTCATACATCATTGTTTGGCCATGATTATGGATATGGATTGTTTTCTCATCTCTCAGATAAAGAGGAGCTTTTCCAGAATGTTCTGACCCAAGTGGCAGAGCAGTTCTCCAGGTATTATCCCCATCTCTGCTATTGTATTTTATATTACATTTCTCAGCTAATTCATGATGACCTTCATTTGATTTAATTTTTAATCGTTTTGGTATTTCAAGGATAAATGATCTTTGTATATTTCTCTCCATCTACACCGGTCTGCCTCGCTGTTCTCCCCAAGGGCATTTAAAATCAACGAACTGAAGACTGAGGTGACAAATCGCCTAGCCATGCTGGAGAAGAGAGTGGAGTGTGAGTTTTAAACTGTTTTCACCCAATATGTTGTCCAGTGTTTTGCTAATGGACAGAGGGCATGCTAGAATGGAAGGGCTAAACTTAACAAACAAGACACAATCAAATCTGCTCACAGAAATTCTGTAGTGCTTTCAACAACAGCAGTGCGTTATAAGTAATGTTCTGCTGTACCCAAGGCAGATATGAGGAAGTAGATATGTTTTGTGTTTGATTTATGTAAGAAGCCTTTCATACCACAACTAATATATAACTCAAATAGCCAATGATGGCTATTTATTGTGCACTATATCCCATAGATGTAACACTGGAGCAGATGATGCTGTAGTGGACACAGTTCACAGATCAACCCTCTGTTTTTGCTACATTATTGTCATTGTTGTCAACAGAATCCAGAACACTCACTGCATCCAAAACCCTATACTAGAAGGTGGATTGAAACTTACTTCACAACCGTTTAAAAAGTATGTTCTGTATGTAGTATGAATGAAATTTGGACATACTATATCCGCCATGTTGTCACTGTCATGTGACCTATGGCTTCAGTTGTGTTGCTTCACAAAACTGTCACTCAGAATCTCGTCAGAAGTAGTAAGTCATCCGGGAACTTTTCGCCTACTGTTTTATTAATACTACGACTTCGGACATACTACTTGTATATAATTAAACTAAATCATAAATAAATCATACTAACATACTGTTTTTCGCCTACTTATATAGTATGTAAGAAGTAGGCGTATTCGGACACAGGGATTGGGTGCATCACACAAAAACTTGACCAGGTCACACATACACACACATACATATATCATGACGTTTGACATTGTCAACAACTCCTACAGTAAAAAAAAAAATACTGTGGTACACATTTTTTTTTACATTTAACACATTGTTTTATGCTGCCAATGATTTTGTTTGTTTTTGCTGTTAGCAATGTGCTGAATTGTCATGAAAATCCATTCTTTATGCAAAATATGAATTATTTATTAAATAATTAATACATATATATATATATATATATTTTTAATTGTGACTAGGGTTGTAACAGTATAATTCACGTTATGATAACCATTTCAGAAAATAACCTTTTTTTATGGTTTCACTGTATACAATATTAAACAATCAATTATTATTATAATCATCAGTTAAAATGAATGTTAAATGAAAAAAAATATATATATATTTTTTAACAAATGCTATTTGTGCTTGTTATGCTTTATTATAACTCGAAACCATTCTTTTGTTTTGTTTATTAAAATTGCAATAACCAAAAACATGTCTAATCAATTAAATGTAACAATTGATTATGGATTAGATTAAAGGATTAGTTCATTTCAAAACGAAAATTTCCTGATATTTTACTCACCCCCATCTCATCCTAGATGTTCATGTCTTTCTTTCTTCAGTCGAAAAGAAAATACGTTTTTTGAGGAAAACATTCCAGGATTTTTCTCCACACCATAGACTTCCATGGCAACCAAAATGATGAAGGTCCAAATCAATGCAGTTTCAAAGGGCTTCGAAGGGCTTCAGAAGTGCTGCGCGATCCAAGAAGAATAGGGTCTTATCTAGCCAAACCATCGGTCATAAAAAAAAATATATATTAAAAATGAATATACTTTTTAACCTAAATTGCTCATCTTGCGCTGCTCTGCTCTGCGCAAAGGATTGCGCAATCACGTCGTAAAGGTCACACAGGTGTTTACAAAGCGCACATGCGAAGACTAATGCAAATTCCCTTTAGCAAAAAAAAGGTAAACCAACGATGTCGGACGATTTTGAAGTTGAAGGTGAAGTGTTTTTTGGTAAAGGTCGTTTGTATTATTCCTCGCATGTTCGCTTGGGGCGGTACTTCCGCCTACATCTAGCATGACCTTTCCGACTAGATTGCGCAATCCTTGGTACGTCGCAGAGCAGCGCAAGATGAGCAATTTAGGTTAAAAAGTATATCCATTTTTATTTATTTTTTAAAATGAAAGATGGTTTCGCTAGATAAGATCCTATTCCTCGTCTGGACCTCTGAATCCCTTTGAAACCGCATTGATTTGGACCTTCAACATTTTGGTTGCCATGGAAGTCAATGGTGTGGAGAAAAATCCCGGAATGTTTTTCTCAAAAAAACTTAATTTATTTTCTTTTCATCTTAGATGAGATGGGGGTAAGTAAAATATCAGGAAATTTTCATTTTGAAGTGAACTAATCCTTTAACACCTTGTTTTTATCATTCATAATTTATTTTAAAAAAGTAAGAATAATAATAGTCCTATGATATGTATTTTATAACATAATTTTTATGATTTAATACAAATTAAATCAAGACAAATTAAGACAGTGTTTTTTTTTTTCTTGGAAATACATCTGAAAAAATGGGGTTGTCTTATATTCAGAGTCTAGACTTTCACATGTCAATAATACACCTGCAACAATAGGGAGCGCCAAATAAGTGTAAAACAACTGTGCCCCCCAAACTGATAAATGCAGCGGATTCATCATCAAACAACTCTCATTAAGCAGCCAAGAAATACGATGAGCTTCACGCTCATGCACGAGCATGAAGCTCAACTTCCGTTCCAAATGAACTGAAAACGCTCGCTCTGCTCCACACACTTTGCGCCAATGGACACGCACCGTAAGAATGATGCAGCATGATTACCGTTACACTGCAGAACAAGTTGCCCAGCGCTTGCCCTCTGACTTCAGGGAGAAACTGCGGGTTTTTTTCAGCGCTTTGTAAAAAAACATTCATATCCCCTGGATCAGATAGGTAATGCAGATCAATCACCTGTGCTTTTTGACATGCCAACATCTGTCACTGTAGATAAAAAAGGTGCGAAGTCTGCTGTTCTGAAATCTACGGGAAATTAGAACTACAGGATATTTTTATGGAATGCCATTTTTGTGATATGTATATTTGTGTGATTGTTGGTACGTTTTACCAACATTTACCATATTTTCAATACAAAAATTAAAAACTAAATAAAACATAAAAATTATTTTCTTTATAAAAGACAAGATTTGGTCCTCAAAAATACTTTTTTTTCCAAAAGGTACATCTTGAAAATGGGTGGGGGGTCTTATAATCAGGGTCGTCTTATATCAGGACCAATATGGTATTTCATGTTTTTAAAATGTAATCAAATTAAATTTTAACAGCTTTTATGCTTTTATTTTTATTCAATTCTGGTTTGAAATAAGCCGAAGCAGGTTAGCAGTGGAGCGCAAGTGCCTAAAACTGCGCTCAGGCTTCATGGTGCTTAAAACACAGGGTTAGGGCAAACTAAACTGAAACATACCTTGCTAGCCACCTAAACTGGCTTCATGGTTTATGCCCCTGGACATGTTCTTTACGTGTTTCATGAGATCCTCCTCTTGGACTTCCTGTTGATGTGTTTTGTACCTCTAGCTCATCTGAAGTTTTCATTACACTACACTTACTTTATTGCATTTTTTGGCAAACTCTTTTCATCCTGGGCTTAAGCGCCTTGATGAAGGCTAACAATTGTGATAGTGCTGTATGCATATTATGGAATCTCTCCAGCTCATAGCTTACCTATTACTCATAGTTTACCTATTACACTATCCACTCATTTACTTAGTTCTATGTAGTCACTTTGATATGATTCTATGTGGAAAATATTTATTACTTTACATTATTTGGATGTAGATTTAATTTTATATTTTTGAAATCAACCGAAAGGGCACTTTATTATTAGCAATTAATAATAATCGTATGCACGCCACTCCACATGTACAAGGTACTTCTAGTCTTTTCAACTGTATTTGGAAAGGAAAGTTATTCATTAGCCTTTCACGCTGTATATTTTAGAAGGCATTGTACCCAGCTGAAGTGTACCGTGCAGGGTGCTGCTGTTTACCATCAACACAGCCTGTAAATTAACATACCAAACCAGGTCACAGTTTGATGTTTCTTTGCTCCTTTTGTTCCTACAAGAACACTGAGGTGCAAGGATGCTTATTCTCATAAACAGAATGATTTTTATCAAATTACTTGACTTGATTGTTGTATTGATTTTATGATGACATCCATATTAATATACAGTATACTACCCTTCCAGCATAATTACTCCAGTCTTCAGTGTCGCATTATCCTTGAGAAATCATTCTAATATGCTGATTTAATGCATAAGAAACATTTATTGTTATTATCAAAGTTGAAAACAGTTGTGCTGCTTAATATTTTTGTGGAAACCGTGATATTTTTACAGGATTCTCTGATAAATAGAAGGTTCAAAAGAACAGCATTTATTTGGAATAACAATCTTTTGTAACATTATAAATGTCTTTACTGTCACTTCAATGTAATGCATCCGTTTTCATTAAATTCCTAATTATTTTCTAATTACAAGTGGCAGTAATGTCCAGCAACATTAAAGCTACACTGTGTGATATTTTCCCCCATCTAGCGGTGAAAAGGTATATGACCATCCAGTGAATATTAGTTTCTGTTCCTCAATTCCGATTTCGTTTTAACTCCTACGGTTAAAACGCGAAAGGCGAAGCTTGAATTTACGGGTATGTCCCTCTTTGGCTAATGTACTTTCAAGATGGAGGGGCAACATGGCGACCCGCATTCGAACCCCTCACCCGTATGTATTTTCAATGGCATATTATAAACTTACGAGAATACTTTATTACTTGAAAGAAGTAAATATACATTAATGAGCACATATATTTTTGAAAGAACTAAGTGTTTTTAGCTAAGAATAAACTAAAAAAGTTACACAGTGTAGCTTTAAGCAAACATATTCCCTGTCATGTCATGAGTACAAATTTGTTTAATCTCCATGCATTTCTGTCAAGCAAGTGGAGCTGTTTTTCCCTTATTGTCCTTCCTTTCTTTGCTATCAGATGTTATACTGTGCTGCCTGTGCTAGATTTGACATCTACTTAGGACATTTTTAAAAGTGAAGGAGCTAGTGTGCTACTAGTATCGCTAAACTGAATTGCACCAATGCTGATTGTTTTCAAACACTACCGTTGGTTGGTAAATCAGCTACAAACTCATGCCATTGGTTAGGCTGTTTTGGGCTGAATGGGATGATCAATCAAACAGCGCTGTTTCAAAAATGCAGTGTTAACATTTCTACAAATAACTTTCTTACAGCTGTCTCTGTAAGTTATGCTGGGATAGGATAAAGCACTTCAACATAAATGTTACATTTACATTTGGCAGATACTTTTATCCAAAGTGACTTGCATTGCATTCAAGGTATACGTTACATCAGGTCTTGCTTTTCATGACATTGGTGTTGCTAGCGCCATGCTCTACTGTTTGAGCTACAATTAGGTTTTTGACTTCTAATCCAATAGACTGCTGCAGTAATTACATGTTTTTGTAGGCTAACCCACATGTTAGCATCACACTGGTTCCCTCGACAAAAAACTAATAGGATTTTTGCATTGCCTTTATAATCGGTAGAAGTCAAAAGCTAAACCTAGGCGATAAATGAACTACAACACAGTCGCATAACTTCAATGTCACCTTCATTAATCTTCTGACTCTTTCAGTCTTTGTTTAAAAAACAATTCCCTGAAAGTTCAAGTTATAATAGCTTGCAAGAGCGCAATTATAAACACAACGAGGCTGTGAAAGTGTAGATGAGTAGATGAGTTTACCTGTTCAGCTGATGATGTTTAATGTCCTCGACAACCTCTTCCAGCAAGCAATAGACATAATTTCACCGTCTCCGTTAACTATAGACCAGATATACTCCGGCTATGAGTAATTCACTTCTAGCCAAAATAACCTTGAATTTGGTTACATGTCGTTTTTGCCAAAATAACTTTGTAGTATGATATATACTACATGTATGATATTCCATCATGTAAGCAAAGTCAACAGTGATTACAAGGTGTTTGGTTTCATTTCTTTGACATGTCCATGTTCTAGATGACTAGTCTCTTCTTGGGCTATGTTTAGAGGTCTATTAAATTGTCACTGAGAGCCCAAACTTTGCCTTATTTTAGCCTAGACATCAGGGCTGTGTTTGGATGCCGATAATACTCTTTTAAACGCAAAATTGCTTGCTGGGCTGTAGTCCCATTTAACCACTTGTTAGTAACCGCCTCTTTCAAGATAAGTAAAAGCTTTAAAAAATCACAAAAGGGTATCAATAGTGTATTTTTGTCGTAGATTAAAATGTGAAAATATCTTGAGCTTGTGTTCACCATTGACCTTATTTCAGGTATTTTTGCCAAAAACCCAATGACCTCAGGACAATAGAACTGCAAGTGCTAAAATGCTAACTCATTTCCAGGTTTTGGCCTACAAATGCCCCGTTTCCTCCGAAATTACCTGGAACAATTTGTCCCAGGAACTTTTTTCCCAGGAACTCTTTTCCCGACCTGCTGCTGTCTGCGTTTCCATCACGGTCTAAAGTATCGTGAAGATTAGTCCGGTGACGTAGGACTGCACGCGACTTTACAGTTCCCACTGGATTTCGTCCTTTGCAAATACATTTTATAAAGCCTGAACCTTGCCGTCGGCCTATCGGTCGTATTTTTTAATCTCCATTGTTGATTCGAATAGCAATCAACTCTTACTGCACGCACTGCGCCCGCAACAGACTTTTAAAAATAGTGTCGACCAATCAAAATGCTACGTGAACTCAACCAATCAACCAATCAGCATGTTCTTCGTCCAAGTCCCACCCCCGAAAGTTCCTGAATTTTGTAAAAGTACTACCTCGCGAACAGGGCTGTTTTGAGGGGGATATTTTTACCCGGAACTTTATTTAGACCTCGGTTCCTGCGGTCGAAACACAGAATACCACCCCAAAGTCCCTAGTTCCTGGGGAAAGTTCCCGCGGTGGAAACGCGGCTACAAATATGTCATCCCTCACCACTCTATTGGGGAATCTGTACTTATGTTGAACAATGATTCAAAACAAAAAAAACTATAGTCAGTTTAGTGGCCGCCCAATGCATCATCTTCGACAGTGACAGTCTTTGCGCACTAGTTGTTTCAGAAATGATGCTCGATGTAACATCACCAGAGACTAGGATTCATTCCATTGCAGCACAGCTGTGTGTCCATAGAAATCCAAATACAGCCATGATGTAATGAGTCACCAAGGCGATGGACCCTGACCTCTTCATCAGTTGAAGCTGAACACTTCACCAGCCTCATATAATTTGAGGTGATTTATTACTGTGCGCTGTCTATAAACAGAATAGTAGCAGGAAGTCCAGAGATTATATTATGTGCATGATTACACTAATTAAATTATACAATGTGGGTCCAGAGGTCTTGCATCTAATCAAACTATACAGTGCTTTTTCTGAAAATTCATCTGTTATTTGGTAGAAGCAGCCAAATTACACAGATGCCAACATAGAAATGTTGTGTGACACATGCTCATTCTCAAACCAAGGTTGTGAGGAGTAAATTAAAACAGTTGTCAAATAGATGGTAAAGGTGAACTGCTTATACTTTAGACCAGCAGCTTTATTTTGGACAATGGTGGGAAACGTGCCAGACAGTGACAGGTGTCAAATGTCCTTTTTATGGCTCAGCAGTGTGTGTATGTGTAGGAAAACCTCTGCGGTGTGGGCCATGACCATGTTCACTAGCTCATTTCCATATTTTCTTCCTGTTTGGCTCACTTTAAATAAAAACCATCATTTGTGTGTCATAATCCTATGCATTATGTATTCCGTCATTTTCCTCTGTCTCTTCAGTGGAGGGGATGAAGGTGGTGGAGATCGAGAAATGTCGCAGTGACATCAAGAAGCTGCGGGAGGAGATGGCCTCCAGGAACAACAGGTCAGTGACCTTACTGCTTTTTCTGGAGATGAAACATTGGAACGCCATTTCTGGACTGAACTGAAATGCTCAGATTAAACAGAAATATTAGTAGTGCTTTGTTCCCATTTTAACTGTAGTGTGTAATTCGATAATTCATCAATGCAAATGTGTAATTACAAATATATTTAAGAACATGACATACAAGTTTTAATATAAATTACATTAAAGTATATTTTAGTTTTAGTCAGTACTTTCAGTAGTACACTTAAACCATATTTCAAAGACAATAGCAACTACATATAAAGATACTACATATAAGTACTTACTACATCTGTAATCTGATGTTTTGATTTGATTGTGACTACATGAAATCAGGTGGTTGGAAGGGTGGAGGTGAAAAGTAAGAGTTGCTTGGTGATGCAAGCAAAACATGAAATAATTTCCCCCATGAATGGTGCACAATAAGGCCAGGAACATGCATAAAAAATAGGGTCAGTTTTGACCAAATGCATCTAAATTGTTTTGAATGTCCACTTGTAGTGTGCTTCAAATCTTGAACGTATATTTTGAATAACTGTATGAACTGTATGCAGATAATATAATATTAATTACAAAAAAAGGCTAGGGATGGGCATTTCAAGCAAAAATAATATTCAATGATCGCTGGGAATTATTCGATTATTATTTGAAAATCACAGCTCCTCCCCCCCGCATGCACGCATGTATAGGCTACACACATATAAACCGAGAGAGAGGGGGAGAGACCATTCACGCTCTCAATCTGTATGATAACAAACTGTTTAATTAATTCGGGAATAGGCTATATTAACTCACGCCATATAATTATTGTAACATGCTTAATCATATGACTGTTATTTGACATCGCCCCAAGTTTACCGTAACCGTTTTACGCCACGCAAGTCTGCAGTGTGCGTGTGAGACAATGTGTTCTTCTTCTGTTGTCTTGGGGTGTTTTTACACTGGAAGTTTAGTTCGAAATGGGGCACAGACCAGAACGAACTAAGAGAGTAGCCATAAATTGTGGCTGCTCGCTCCCAGACCAAACAAATTCCAATCTTATCTGCTTTCGGCTCCCTCAACCAGCACGGTCTTGGCCAAGGCCGCTGCTGAGACAACAACTCCTCCAGAAGAGCACTGCAGGGAGACGCTCTTGCATTCATCCCCCAACCACCTGCTGACTCGGACTGGGATCTGATCAAGGTTGTCTCCATAACAACGGGAGCACCGAGATTAGGGTGCCAGGCGTGACTCTCCAGGCCTACACAAACATGCACATGAACTTTACAGGCACACACACACTTATGCACACACCCATCTCTCACCTTCGCCGCTTTGTACCCCCAGTCTGACAAGCGGGTCTGTGACCAGCGCCTGAGATGGCTGCAGGACCGGGACGCCTGGCTGTGCTGGGACACCTCAACCCCCCACTCCTCTCCCCTGTTGCAAGTCGTGTTTCATGTTGTATTGTGTGCTCGTGTTGCTGAGATGTTTTTTTACTGGTCTCAAACTGTGCTCCCGTAGGAGCATAGTCTGGGGGTTGTTTTTTTTTTCATCTCCTCACCCCTCCCTACCTATCCTCATGTTATGCTGTATTTTCTGTCCAACTCAAGTAGGCGCCGCATTGAATGGCGACTCGGTGTGACTCGCATAACACCAAATACATTTCACTGCCAGTTGTATATTGCATATAATTGTGTATGTGACAAATAAAATCTCTTGAATCTTGAATCTTGAATCAGTTCGCATCACACCCATACGGTAAACCCAAGTGTCGTTTACTCAGCTGCACATAATAGCCCCAAATTTATTAAAAACAAAAACAATATTTTGACCCGCGTTCTGTTTTCTATCATGCCCGTGCACGTTTGTGATGACTTCAGATGAGCGCAAAAGCACTAGGGTTCAAGTTGAGTGTGAAACCAGACCAACGCTGCGGAGGCGAGGGAAGAATCACGTTCGGACCGCTGCAGTTGATTGACGTTTAGGTGCGTTATTGCTTACTGCGATAGTCAGTGTTGACGGTGTTATCGGTGTTCAGGCAGTCACCACCGCATCAGCACCGAAAAACATGGGGATTTTTGTAGACGATAATCGCACAACCTGTTCGATATTCTATGATTAAATCAACTATAATCGAATATTCGAAAATAATGACTCATCCCTAAAAAAGGCCATTTAAGTGCACTTAAAGGGCCTGTTTACACCTGGTCACTTCATGCGCTTTTACAGAATAGATAGCTATCTGATTTATCAAAACAATTTCATTTACACTTGGTCACATAAATTTGTCTCAGCAAAAATCTCCAATTCTCTCCAATTCGGCTTGATGAAGAGATACTCGGCTGCTCATCTGTGGCGATGCGTGCTGCAGTAGCGCTGTCATATCTGGCTATAACATGTCATATAACCTATAACATGCTCTCACATGTTTATTTTTTAGTATTGTTGGGAGGAGTAAAATTTACATATGTGGATCCATCAACCAGATGCATTTTTTAGACCTGTTCCACCTCCTGAAGTGATTTGAGTGATCGGATTTAAATTCGCCTCGAATGCGTTTCGGAGGGCATTTACACCTGGTCTTTTCACGACCGGATAGCTGTGACCAGGTGTAAACAGGCCCAAAGAGAGCACTCTTTCATGACTGTTTCTTAATGCATTTTTAAATAAAAATGTTTGGCTTTTAGTAAGAATATGTTATCCTTTATGTAAATCTATAAGCTAATGTGCTCCAAAACAATGACATTTTAAATCATGTTTTAATAATCTTGTGTTGTGCTCTAAAGATTAAATAATAGCGTATAGTGTTGATTAAAGGATTAGTTCACTTCAAAATGAAAATTTCCTGATAATTTACTCAGTGGAAAATAAGTTACTTCAGTGGAAAATAAATTAAGTTTTTTGAGGAAAACATTTCAGGATTTGTCTCCACACAATGGACTTCAATGGCAACCAAAATGTTGAAGGTCCAAATCAATGCAGTTTCAAAGGTCTTCGAAGGGCTTTAGAGGCTCTGCACGATCCCAGCTGAGGAATAAGGTCTTATCTAGCGAAACCATCTTAAATTGATATACTTTTTAACCTAAATAGCTCATCTTGCGCCATGGATTGCACAATCACGTCGGAAAGGTCATGCTAAATGTAGGCAGAAGTACCGTCCCTGTGTTTACAAAGCGCTCGTGCGACGACTAATACAAGTATCCTTTTGCAAAAAACGTTAAACAACAATGTCGGACGATTCGGACGTTGGAGATGGGGTTTTTTTTGTATTAGTCTTTGCACGTTCGCTTGGGGCGGTAGCGATTTAGGTTAAAAAGTATATAAATGTTAATTAAAGACCCTATTCCTCGTCTGGAATCATGCAGAGCCTCTGAAGCCCTTCGAAACTGCATTGATTTGGACCTTCAACGTTTTAGTTGCCATTGAAGATCCTGGAATGTTTTCCTCAAAAACTTAATTTATTTTCTAATTCTTATCTTTTCGTACTAAATTGCAACTTTGTCATTACAAATGTGTGTATATCTATAGCAGGCTATTCATAGCACTGTCCGTACTGCTAACTTTAATGAGAGGAGAATTAAGAAGCAGCCAAGGAGTTGTCTTAGTCAGCTCTTGTTACTAACAGACGAGGTCAGGTCTGTTCCCTTCTGTGTCTTAATGAGCTGACATGGCTCTCACATGCTCTCTTATTAGTGAAGGATCAGATTCTAGATGCATCAAAGATACCTGCATATTCTCAAGATACTCTCTTTAAGAGATGTTGACATGGTTGTTAAACGTGAAAAACACAGCATGTACTGGTCTAAAGCAACTGAGCCCCCGTCTACCTTTTTAACTTTACAGCAATTTCCTAGATGACAACAAGAAGTTAACTCCTCGCAGAGATGTGCCTTCATACCCAAAGGTAAAATGGCAGATGTGAGCAGGTGTTTGTAATGTTTCCATTATTTTATATACTTAGTGTGCTTAAATAATTTGATACAAGTCAGCATACACAGCACCATTTAAGGACAAGTTAAAAAAGGTTTAAAGGGATGGTTGACAAAAAAAAGAAAAAATATTATATTGTATGCACAACTTAGTAAAATGAGGGAAGGAATTATTATATCGTATGCACAACTTTGTAAAACGAGGGATCAAATTATTATATCGTACGCACTGCTTAATAAAACGAGGGAAGGATTTATTATATCGTACGCACAACTTAGTAAAGTGAGGGAAGGAATTATTATATTGTACACACAACTTAGTAAAACGAGGAATCGAATTATTATATCGTACGCACAACTTAGTAAAACGAGAGAAGGAATTATTTTATCGTACACACAACTTTGTAAAACGAGAGATCGAATTATTATATTGTACACACAACTTTGTAAAACGAGAGAAGGAATTATTATATTGTACGCACAATTTAGTAAAACGAGGGAAGGAATTATTATATTGTATGCACAACTTAATAAAATGAGAGAATGTATTTTTATATCGTATGCACAACTTAGTAAAATGAGGGATCTAATTATATTGTACGCACAACTTAGTAAAACGAGGGAAGGAATTATCATATTGTACGCACAACTTAGTAAAGTGAGGGAAGGAATTATTATATACTACGCACAACTTAATAAAACGAGATAATTAATTATATCGTATGGACAACTTAGTAAAACGAGGGATCGAATTATATCATACGCACAACTTAGTAAAACGAGGGATTTAATTATATTGTACGCACAATTTAGTAAAACGCATCAAATTATTATATCGTACGCACAACTTTGTAAAACGAGGGATTGAATTATATCGTATGCACAACTTAGTAAAGTGAGGGAAGGAATTATTATATCGTACACACAACTTAGTAAAATGAGGGATCAAATTATATCGTACGCACAACTTAGTAAAATGAGGGAAGGAATTATTATATTGTACGCACAACTTAGTAAAGTGAGGGAAGGAATTATTATATCGTACCTACAACTTAATAAAACAAGATAATTAATTATATCGTACGGAGAACTTAGTAAAACGAGGGATCTAATTATATCATACGCACAACTTAGTAAAACGAGGGATTGAATTATATTGTACGCACAACTTTGTAAAACAAGGGGTCGAATGATATTGTACACACAACTTAGTAAAGTGAAGCAAGGAATTATTATATTGTACGCACAACTTAGTAAAACGAGGAATCAAATTATTATATCGTACGCACAACTTTGTAAAACGAGGGATCGAATTATATCGTACGCACAACTTAGTAAAGTGAGGGAAGGAATTATTATATCGTACGCACAACTTAGTAAAACGAGTGAAGGAATTATTAAATCATATGCACAACTTTGTAAAACGAGGGAAGGAATTATTATATCGTACATACAATTTTGTAAAACGAGGGAATGAATTGTTAATTCATGGCCCCGATATACATATTTTTTGCGCATGTCATGTGCGGGGCTCCGTTGGATATGGTAAAAAGCTTTGTGGAGATTTTATAAAAAAAGCATTTGTAATGACATAAATGAGTAAATAATGACAGAATTTACATTCTTATTTTGGGGTAAAACGAGTATGATGTGAATAGATGTGAATGTACTGTACACAATGGCCACAGCCAGGCGTTGGTTATCGGGGGTTAACTGGGAGCTCTGTCACCTGCAGTACATGCTCTCCCAGCAAACCATAGATGCCCTCAGAAAACCCGCCTTCGACGTCTGGCTGTGGGAGTCCAACGAGGTAAGAGTCTAACACGCCACTGTTCTGTCTTTCTCCTCTTTTCTCTCCCCTTGTTTCCTCTCTTCTGCATCTGTTGCTTGTGTTTGTGGGGCTTGTGTAGTACCACCTCTCACAGGGGACAGTAGAAGCTTTGAGGCAGCCGCTCTTCGATGTGTGGCAATGGGAACCTAACGAGGTGAGGGTCGGCCAAATGAAAGACGCAGAATATCAAAACTCTACAGAAGTTGATGTACCAATGACAATGCACACGATGTATGATAGACACATGGTCAAAATGACTGACATGCCAAACCTGTGACAGCCACATTTTTTGTAATGCAGAAGAGGCTATCATCAATGTTTTGTGCTTTAAGATGCTGAGTTGTCTGGAGCATATGTACCATGACCTCGGGCTGGTAAAGGACTTTAATATTAACCCTATCACGCTGAAAAGATGGCTGGTAAGAAAACATACTGTTAAATAATTATTATATTTTTATTATTTCTTTTTTATTTAACATTTTTATTTGGATAACTATTTTATTTGACTTTTTCCAAAGAAAATGTGATTTGTGGGTCGTTGGCCCAAGTCAAAAAAGCTCCTTCAATATAAATTTTTTTGGTGATTTTATCGGCCTTTTCATGCGCTGTGTAGGCTGTAGTAACAGGGTTTGTACGGTCAAGATAAACCTGGAAAAGTCATGGTCATGGGCAAACGAAATCCGAAATCGCCCCCTATACCCTTAAATTTGGCGCTATTTGAGGGGACAGCCATTTGTAGTGGTGTCCGAAACCATAGTGGATGTGATTGAGTGCACTCATTCTATCCCACATTGCACCGAAATAACGAGTGTACAGCCGATGTACAGACAGCGGCTGTCCGAATTTGCTCACTTGTTTTCATTCACTCCTTCAAGTGAACTGTATTAGTGGACTAAAGTAGGGAATAGTGATTGAGGGTTTAGGGGGCGATTTCGGATTCAGCCATGGAATTTTAAAAGTACTTAACAGGCCTGGAAAAGTAAAAAAAACAAAACAAACAGTTTATGTAAAACAAACAAAAAAGTTTTGGAAAAGTCATGGAAATAACCGGTCAAGCATAACATTATGACCTAATATTGTGTTGGTCCCCCTTTTGCCAAAACAGCCCTGACCCATCGAGGCATGGACTCCACTAGACCCCTGAAGGTGTGCTGTGGTATCTTGCACCAAGATGTTAGCAGCAGATCCTTTAAGTCCTGTTAGTTGCGAGGTGGGGCCTCCATGGATCGGACTTGTTTGTTCAGCACATCCCACAGATGCTCGATCTGGGGAATTTGGAGGCCAAGTCAAAACCTCAAACTTGTTGCAGTGCTTCTTAAACCATTCTTGAACCATTTTTGCTTTGGCAGGGCACAATATCCTGCTGAAAGAGGCCACAGCCACATCAGAGAATACAATTTCCTGGTGCCATGTGTTCCCCAGGAAAGCGACGCACACGCACCTGGCCATCCACGTGATGTAAAAAAAAATGTGATTCATCAGACCAGGCCACCTTATTCTATTGCTCCGTGGTCCAGTTCTGCTTTCGGTGGTGGACAGGGGTCAGCATAAGCACCCTGACTGGTCTGTGGCTATGCAGCCCTATACGCAAAACACTGTGTATTCTGACACCTTTCTTTCAGAACCAGCATTAACTTCTTGAGCAATTTGAGCTACAGTAGCTCGTCTGTTTGATCGGACCACACGGGCCAGCCTTCGCTCCCCACGTGCATTAATGTCGCCAGTTCACCACTGTTCCTTCCTTGTACCACTTTTGATAGATACTGACCACTGCAGACCGGGAACACCCAACAAGAGCTGCAGTTTTGGAGATGCTCTGACCCAGTCGTCTAGCCATCAAAATTTGGCCCTTGTCAAACTCGCTCAAATCCTTACGCTTGCCCATTTTTCCTGATTCTAACACATCAACTTTGAGGACAAAATGTTCACTTGCTGCCGTGTTGAAGAGATAATCAGTGTTATTCACTTCACCTGTCAGTGCTCATAATGTTATGTCTGATCTGTGTATGTTTAAGTGATATTATTGGTTAAACAAACAATACTTAATGTTCATTCGATCCATCCGGCTGCGGCATTCACATCAGATTTAGTTTTGCAGCGTTGAGCATTATAACCAATCACACGTTTCTGTTGAGCTTATAAATGTGATGGCCAATCAGAAGCATTCAGATTAGTCATCAGTGAAGCGAAGAGTTTAGTTCAGTGCGTGTGCTCTCTGACTGAATTCTGACTGAAACTCGTGAGTTCTACCATCATAAATAACAAAGTGCAAATGTCTAATTTAGTGATGATGATAATTTTCTAATTCGTAAAAAGCATTAAAATAATTTATAAATGGTTCTTAGATTATTTTATCTGTGTAGCCAGAATAGGTCAAATTTGAAGGTAAAAGAATGCCCCAGGAAATCAATTATAAAGGGCTCCTTAATGGTTAAGTTAATTTCTGACCCTGGCATGGGGTAACGTCTGGCAGTTGCATATTGTACTTGTACATTGTAGAAATGAAAAAATAAACTTGACTGTTTTTGGGGAATTTAAATAGGGACGTTATCTTCTTGATGATTGATGCTTATCCAATGACATTAATGGTAAATAGGAGGTTTTAAAAGCTGTTTTAAAATCTTCTTAGTTACCAAAAGTATTCCAAAAGTTTGTTTCTTGCACTGCCACCTTGTAAAGTTACTGTCAGTGTTACAGGACAATTTTATTTACTTATTTCACATTGTTGCCTTCCATTGATGTATGTTAATGACAACGTTCATGGAACGTTAGGTCATTTATATTTGCCTCAAAGGTCATGGAGAGTTATTGGTAGAAATCTGTATGAACCCTATAGTAAGCGCACAATCATAAAAGATAACAAAAGGAGTCTTTAATAGTACATTCCACTAGGAACACGTAGGAGAATCACAGGGAAGAAGCTCAGGAAATTACCACTGTTAACATAAACAATACCGGACTGCGAAACAAAGGAAACTGAGGGCTTAAATACAAGGGAGAGTAATCAACTGAACAGAAACAGGTGCGTAGAAACAACCAAAATACAATGAAACTAAACTAAAACAGAACGTGCATGTTACAGGCTAGAGGCAAAAATGATTTGTGTAATTCAATAAAATATAAGTCAGTTCAAGTCAAATGTATTTATATAGTGCTTTTCACAATACACATTGTTTCAAAGAAGCTTTACATAATGTTTAACAGAAAATTATAATTATGTCTTCTTTGGATAATGTGTAATAAAATAAATGTATTATATATTTTTATTTGGAGAACTATTTTATTTGACTTTTTCTGAAGAAAATGTGAGTTGTTGGTAATTGCTTGATGGTTTAAAGGGTGTATTGGGTGGTTGCTAGACGGTTGCTTACTGGCCTTTGGATAATGCGTACTAATGAAAATAAAGTCCTCTTTTTCCACTTTCAGCTTTGCATCCATGACAATTACAGGAACAATCCTTTTCATAATTTCCGCCACTGCTTCTGCGTCACTCAGATGATGTACAGCATGATCTACCTCTGCAGCCTACAGGTATAGAGACTTTGTAATGTTGCATTATGTCTTATAATATTATATATTTTTTTGTAGTAATTGTTTAAATGTTTCAAATACATCTTTTATGCTCTGCAGCCACCTGTTTCTTTTGCTCAGGAAAGTTCGAGCTGCAGAGGTAGATTAAAGAGAAGTGGGAGGTGAATGAAAGAGACTGAAAGATAGCAAAGTGATAAATGAGTGATGTATGGGGGTGTAAAAGCAATTCTGCTGCTATGAAGATGCTTTCAGCCTCTCACTCTTCGCTCTGTGCTGCTGTTGCCATGGATGTGTATTAAGAGGCCATTGGATTAATTATCCAAGCTATTACAGGCTGAGCTATTAGAGGGCTAATTAATTACTCTAGTGTACCAGTGTAGGAGAGCTGGGATACATGGCCGAGTGATCGCTGCCAGTCTAAGTCTGCTGTGGTTCTGTGTTTTTCAGGAAAAGTTCACACAAGTAGATATTCTTATTTTGATGACAGCAGCTGTGTGTCACGACCTGGATCATCCTGGGTACAACAACACGTAAGAGCCTCCTCAATCGTTTATAACCATTGGGATTTATTACCCTTCATAAACATGTTTACCAGCCATGTAAATTAATAAATTTCTTCATCAAGGATGCATTAAATTGATCAAAAGTGACCGTAAAGACATTTATAATGTTATAACAGATTTCTATTCCAAATAAATGCTGTTCTTTTGAACGTTCTATTCTTCAAATAATCCTGAAAAGAATTTATCATGGTTTCCACAAAAATATTAAGCAGCACAACTGTTTTCAACACTGATAATAAGAAATGTTTCTTGAGCAGCATATCAGCATATTATAACTTTTTTTTGTTAAATTTAACATTAAAATATACAAAAACCACTAGAACAGTGTTATATATTTTGTTGACTTGTGTATCCCAAACTTTTCCAAGAGTGTTGAAATCCAGAGAAATAAGCAACTTACGCCTACCAATGACATCATACCCACGTTACCCTCTATGTTTTATTTTGTAGAAACCATGGAAACACCAAAGGCGCTTTAATATATTGTGTTTTATTAGACAGGTGAGCAGCTTTTTGGATGCATTCATCGACAGAAAACGAATCATTGTTATATAGCTCAACACAGTTAGTCTTATTGTTTAAATCTTGTTTTCTTGATTTACCGTGAGTACCATGTTTTACCATGTCTAATATCAATCTAGCTTTCTGCAGTGTGCAACAAGTGTCTCAAGTGTACTCTCAACAAGAGTAGCATTATAACTTCCAACACACTCAAATAATGTATCTAATATGATAAAATATATAATCATATATAATCACTATATAGTATATATAATTGGTAATATCCCACTACTTTATAGTTGTTGTTTTGCCATTTGATAATATTTCACAATATTGCTGTTTTTACTGTACTTTTGATCAAATAAATGCAACCTTGATGAGCATAAGAGATGTCAATCAAAAACAATCATACCAACCCCAAACTTTTGAACAGTTGTGTATATATTTGTGCCCCTAAAATTGGGATTATTTTGTGATTTTTCATTTCAAATTTAAAGGGATAGTTCACCCCAATGTTACGACCTCTTACGTTGGTCTAGGGTTGGAAGAGGTAACATTGAGATTATGATCAAATTTGGAGTGATTGTGGTGGCTAGAGACAACGCTAAACGAAGTAATCCGAAAGAAGAGTGATTTATTATACATACGTGAAAATAAGTGTTCTGTAAGGCCCGCTCAATCGGCCGAACGAAGGTTTCCGATAAGCAATTTATATGATAATTTATCAAGACATCTGATTATTCTATTTAACTCTTTACTCTTATTGAACTCGTTCATTCGATTCTCAGAGTCGCACAGGGTCCTCGTACAGGGTCCTCGTACCATCCGTTCGTTATGCAGGCCCACAATCACAAACTCGCCAGTCTTGGTGATCTAGGTAATTGACTATACTATGTAGAGGGTTGCTTTCATGCTCACTCACTCTAAAAGTATTTTATTTAGTTCCCATAGATCTGTGTACACTTGAATAAAGAACGTTATCTCTAGTCAGAGGTCATGACCACAACTTTAGATATAAGCTGACCAATTCTTTCTCTAATAGTACTACTTGCGCTGCGTCCGAAATCAAATACTTCCCTACTATATAGTATGCAAAAAACAGTCCACCAAAAAAGTAGTTCGTCCGAATACATGAAAAGTCCCCTGATGACCTACTACTTCCGGTGAGATTCTGAAGTGTGCATTCGATGGAGACTTTATTATCTCATGAAGCCACGGGAGAGGATTAGTGAATGGAAGTGAAGCGACGCAACTGATGTTGACAGTATGAATAGTAGTTCTGGGGCCCGTTCTTCGTACCTCGCTAACTCAGTTAGCTGGATTTGATTGTTGACGATTTGGCATGATCTTGGATTGTTTGGTTCTTCGAAGCTCATCCTGGACTTGCTGTCATAGCAACAGGTCCGTAAGCTTAAACCTGCTCGGGAGCAGGCTTATTTCATGTAAACAGGATTAGATTGCATCTTGAGGTGATACTTAAAATCTGTCCCAGCCACTGCTACTTTATTACAAGAGTTCATTACTGAACCAGGGGCAATAATAAAAATTTAAAATAATAATATAAAAATGTTATATTGTATATGTATATGAGAATGTATAATGTTGTGTATAATACTATAGACACAGCCTCTTGATTGAGCGATTTATTTGTGATGGAATAATTACTTTATATAATTTTGTTTTTATTGGTTTACACACATGTTGTACAGTTAATCTGAGCCGTGCATTAAGTGATCACGGATATTATGGGAGTGGCTTGATGCAGCGCAAGAGAGGATAATTTGATCATGACCCATAAGAAACTTTAATACTGTCACGTTACAAATTTGCTTCAAATTTAATTTAAAATTAAATTACAACATTGAAATAAAAATGTAAAGGGTGTACAAATACTGTATAAAATCGTGAATATAAATAATTGGTAATCATGTAAAAAAAAAAAAAAAAAACATTTACCATTTATCTATTATAACTTTTATGTTGGTTTGGTCGTTTGGCTGTTTCCTTATAAAGGTTCAGAAATTCGTGTTTTTTTTTGCCAGGTGGCTTTTTAATTATATGATGTCATTACGTTGCTGTCTTGACACCAGCCAATCGCTGCATTGCTGATTGTGGTTTCGAGTACCGATGCATCTGCCCTCTTCAGGGAACACAAGAAACCCACAAAAAAAACCCCACGAATTTCTGAACCTTTATAAGGAAACAGCCAAACGACCAAACCAACATAAAAGTTATAATTGATAAATGATAAATGTTTTTTTTTTTTAACATGATTACCAATTATTTATATTCACGATTTTATACAGTATTTGTACATCCTTTACATTTTTATTTCAATGTTGTAATTTAATTCTTAATTCAATTTGAAGCAGATTTGTAACGTGACAGTATTAAAGTTTCTTATGGGTCAAGATCAAATTATCCTCTCTTGCGCTGCATCAAGCCACTCCCATAATATCAGTCATCACTTAAATTAATGCACGGCTCAGATTAACTGCACAACATGTGTCTAAACCAATAAAAATAAAATTATATAAAGTAATTATTCCATCCCAAATAAATCGTTCAATCAAGTGTCTGGCTATAGTATTATACACAACATTATACATTCTCATATACATATACAATATAAAATTTTTATATTATTTTTTAAAATTATTATTATTGCTATTATTATTACTGGTTCAGTAATGAACTCTTGTATTAAAGTAGCAGTGGCTGGGACAGATTTTAAAGGTTTAAGCTTACGGACCTGTTACTATGACAGCAAGTCCAGGATGAGCTTCGAAGAACCAAACAATCCAAGATCATGCCAAATCGTCAACAATCAAATCCAGCTAACTGAGTTAGCGAGGTACGAAGAACGGGCCCCTGGTCAATAAAAAAAAGTCAATAGCACAGTATTTTTAGTAATATGCACCTATAGGCGGGTGCACAACACGCGTACACTCTGCTTATTACACGCAGCAGCACACAAACATTTTTAATTATTAAAAATAAAAGGATTCCTCTCTTTCAGTAAATAGCGAATCTGCCATGGTGCAAGTGCAACTGGCTTTTAAATAGAATGGGAAATGAGACTCTGATTGGTTTATTGCACGTTACGCCCCAAAACACATCCATGACTCATTAAGGGACTAGGGACAACCCTTTTGGACCATGCGCCGACCGTTTTTTCCATCATTGAATTAGCAAAAGTGGATTTGGACACGTCCTAAGTGCACCTGCACCATCCGCTTCAGACCATGCGCTCAGATCGTTAAAATAGGGCCCATTGTGTGCCACATTTCTGCCATTCTGCCACTTAGACACAAAATGCAAGTATAATTTGTGTTTGCATTTGGCACCGGTCGAGTGTTTTTGGACCCTGTACACAACACCATCCTCTCTCTTTTCCAGGTATCAGATTAATGCTCGCACAGAGCTGGCCGTGAGGTACAATGACATCTCTCCTCTGGAGAACCATCACTGCGCTGTGGCCTTCCAAATATTCTCTCAGCCAGACTGCAACATCTTTGCCAACTTTGATCCTGAAGCCTTCAAACAGATTCGTCAGGTGTGCCTCGGGGCCTTTAAGCTAAGCTTCAGCACACACTTATGTTAACACATTTGTCCTTGAGCAATGTATAATGATTCTGTCTGTTATTTTGTCTCTGACAGGGAACCATCACCCTGATACTGGCCACAGACATGGCCCGACATGGAGAGATTCTGGACTCTTTCAAACAGAAAGTGGATAACTTTGACTTCACTAATGAGGAGCATGTTACTTGTGTGAGCTTTCTTAACCCATTTTACAATATTAATATTCACCTACACAAAAAGTGCTGTGATGAGCTTATTAATCTCTCTGTGACAGCTAAAGATGGTGTTGATCAAGTGCTGTGACATCTCTAATGAAGTCCGGCCAATGGAAGTCGCTGAGCCGTGGGTGGACTGTTTGCTGGAGGAGTACTTCATGCAGGTAGATAAGCTATCATTACAATAAGCGGGTGAGTGAGGGATGGCGGGTTTGTGTGTAACTCACTGAAAATGAGCATTGGAAGTGTTTCAGATATTTCAGTATCTATATGTATCGAAACAATTATATTTTTGACTGCATTGCACTTTGTTTATTATTTCAGATGCCTTTTTAAAAGACTACAATTGAAAAATGGATATATTATATATAAAAGTTGTTATCATCTGTTGCCGTTGTACAAGCAGGATGTGGCGGATGCTTGGTGTTGTATTTGTCCCTTCTGTCCTCCTCTGTTGAGTGGACGGCTAGACACTGATGAACGCTGTTTTTTACACAAAGTCATGGCATCCGGAAAAAACGCCAAGCACTTAGCATGAAATACACACTCAGTGCCTCGTCACGCTGCTGCCATATTTAAATACGTGCCAAATCCTATTGAAAACATACACTGGCCATAAAAATGGACACATTTTTCACATTTCCACGCTTTGGTGGACACACGGCCTAGAGATTTTAAATGTTTTTATTTCATAGAAATGCTTCACAAATTCTTTTGAACTTTCCATAATAAAAAAAATTCTCGAGCCCCAAATCAGCATATTACAATGATTTCTGAAGGATCCTGTGACACTAAAGACTGGAGTAATGATGCTGAAAATACAGCTTAGCCATCACAATAACAAATTACATTTTACATAAATGTGTTAATAGTTCATATAAATTATAATAATATTTCCCAATATTACTGTTTTCTCTGTATTTTTGATCAAATAAATAATTCAGCCTTGTTGAGGATAAGAGACTTATTTCAAAAAACGTTAAAGGGTATATCTCACAGTTTCTGCCAATATCATGTTAATCTTGAGTACCTATAGAGTAGTATAGAGCTCCTGAGGTCACGTGACCCACTCTGTTTACCAGAGGTGGAAAGAGTAACAAAATATTCTACTCAAGTAAAAGTACTATTACTTCAATGAAATTTTACTTAAGTACAAGTAAAAGTACCGGTCTAAAAATGTACTCAAGTAAAAGTAAAAAGTAGTTCATTTAAAATGTACTCAGAGTAAAAGTTACTGAGTTACTTTTTTTAACAGCGGGGTGGGGGACTCTCTCGTGGGGGGTTGTAATAGAATGAGGCTTTCACGATATTAATTATTTAATAAATAAACTGTATTTTTAAATTATGGTTATTATTTTCACCAGTTAAAATGGCGTTAAATTAATGGAAAAAATGTAAATAATAAAAAAAAAAAAAAGTATTACAATTTCAATAAAACATGTCTAACGAACTAAATTAAATAAATTATTATGAATTAGATTAACAACTTTAAGAATAATAGAGTCCTATGAAATTTTCTTTTTATGATTTAATACAAATACATTAGCCTACCAAAACGGTGGTAATCAAATAAAATGTAACAAACTTTTATCCTTGAATTTTTTTTGGCAAAGCGCTGCAAAACAGTTTTTACTAAATTAAACCATGGATTTAAAAATATATTCTTAAATAATGTTTAAATTATGTATTATTATTATTATTGTTATTAATATGATTATTTTGACAAGTATTCTATTGTAGGCCTACAATAGTGATATATTTCTGTCACAATTTCATCTAAACCAAATGTGGCCTGTTTCAGAGTGTATGTGACAACGGTTTTTAATCAAACAAAATGATGAAAATGCTCATTAGGGGGTCTCAGATCAGCTCTGGAAATGTTAATGTGTTCATGTCCAAATATGGTTTGTGGGACGTTAAACACCACAAGCATCGCGTAGTTGAGTATGTAGCCTAGTAGACGAAGCGGCGCTGCTCATTCACACAGAGACAGAACAAGCAGATCATATATTTAAATAGCAATGTGTTTTGAGCTTTAATATTCACAGACCATGTCGCAATTTGATTTATTATTTATTATTCGATGTATTCATTCATCCATTAGTTTGTGTTTTATGTGGCATCTGCATTATACTGTAAATTAAAATGTCATGTCTGGATTCCGGGATTCCCTCTGCATCACAGAATTCATTCGGCCTTAAGTTATAAACGTACCTTTATCTGCACAGAGGGATGGTGTTCCCGAACATGTTCTATGTGTTTCCTCCTTTGCATCAACATTTATTTTGCTAATTTGATATCCTCCAGGACAACACCCGGCTATTTTTTGTCTATATCCAAAGTATTTCCATACTGTCCAGGGGTTCACAACGGCGTTTCGCTTTCAGCTGGGTCTAACGTTTGTCATCTTTTTCTGATTTTAGCGTTTGTTCTCCCACCCTTCAACTCAATGCAGTCGTTTCCGGATCGCAGTTTTCCCCCATTTGTATTATTTATTTTTACTCAGTAACGGATGTGGTTTAAAATGTAGTGTGGTACAATACTTCAAACAAAACATACTTAAGTAAAAGTAAAATTACAGATTTTTAAAACTACTTAAAAAAGTAGAAGTACACAGAAAAACTACTCAATTACAGTAACGCGAGTAAATGTAATTCGTTACTTTCCACCTCTGCTGTTTACGACACCATTTTGGCAGGCAAGAACAGCCGGCGCCAGCATGAGTTTCAAGGCAACGGAGTTCACTGCGCACTTTAATTCAAAAGACATAGACTTTTACGTAGCAAAACTTAATAGATTAAACATAACCGTATGCCTATAATGTCCCCGGGGTGCTTTTCACGTGTATCGATAAAGGAACGGGTAGCTTTTCTGTCAGGACACCTGTTGCACCAGCTGTGCGCAAGTTACAACCTGCCTAGTTTTGACGTAAATGGCATTAAATTACAACTTATGCACTCCTAAATATTTTTGCGTTGCACCATTAAACTTAGATGAAGCCTAAATCTACGTATAAACTAAATATTTACGGAAGCTTCCGATCGGGAGTAACATTAACTGATAGAATAGCAGGCAGACTGAACTGCATCAATAAGCTCTTGTTTTACATTACAGACTTTAGGTGTGTCTCTATCAGCTCCCTAGTTCACTAGTCAGGCCACTGCTTCAGATCGTTAAAATAGGGCCCATTGTGTGCCACATTTATCTGCCACTTGGACATAAAATGCAAGTATAATTTGTGTTTGCATTTGGCACCGGTCATGGAGTCAGCCCATTGACTTATGTCCTGATCAGTGCCCTGACTACTGAACCAGGCAGCTGATTGAGACGCACCCTTCAATTCTTTACATTTCAAATAGCCTTTCTTGATGTTATTTATATATAAAAGCACTTATGTTATTCACGATTAAGTATCGTATTTAATGGGAACTTATTTTTATTATTAGTTACGTGAGGCAGAAGTAGTAAAGAATAAGGAATAAACTGAAATTCTCGACATTTCAACAACTTACTGTGATAAAACGATTTCCCATTTGCTTTCCCCCGCCTGTTCTGGCATCCTAGCGTACATCAGCTGTCCATCATGTTGAAATAGAAAGGTTTAAACAGTCTTTTTAAATTGTTTTATAGATACCAATGCAACAGTCCCTGGTTGCCTGCCAAAATGGCGGAGTTTAGGCTGTGTGACGTCAACATCCGGAGCTCTATTGCATCATTCATATCTCCGAGTCGTCTTTAGTTTAATCATGTTTATAAAAGACAGACACACTGTACCTATTCTTTCCAAAAACAGCCGAACTCGTGGAGGCGTGCAGTGGGTAGAGCTGAAGAGTCACAAGCACACACACACTTATGACACAACACATCATGGCATTATCCCTGGATAACTTTGCATTCACTATACATTTTGTGTGGTTTACATTATATGCACTTATGCACAGATTGCCAACAAAACACAGACATTTGATGCAGGTTCACTCACCGCCTGCGATTTCGACTCGTGACCAGGAACAAACAAACTGCATCCACGGTTTCCTTAAAGGTAGGGTAGGTAGGATTTGGTTAAAAAACTTTTTTTCCAAATTTGTTTAAACTTTCTTTATATATCAATACATAATTCAAATGTAAGTACTCAGAATAAGAAAGTATAAAAATTGAGTGTCTGTAGACCTCTCACGACTGTTTTAAAGACAGCTCATTATTTCCATTCACTCTACCTTCTCCCTTCTGGGCTCTTTCCAAAGCCACGCCCCCAAAACACATGAACGCGCTACGCCGACCACGAACAGCTGAAAGAAGCATTATTTACCGAGGCGAGCGGAGAAGTGCATGTAGTGACATCATGTCAGAATCACATGTAATAAAAAATCTAACTTTATCATTATGAATATAAACAAATAAGATGTATTTTAGTACTCTCTATCAAGCTAGAATACCGATACTGGTAAATTTTAAAATACACACACAATACAGTGTCTACAACACACACAGATACAAGATAAAAACATCAACATAAACATTGGTAGAGAATATAAAAACAAACCAAGGGCCGAAATAAACGTGTGCTAGTGAGACATGCTTCATGAAAACATAAACCAAAAAAATGTATAATCAGAATGAAAGATTACCTGTCCAGCAGAAATACAGCCTCTTGAACTCAAATCAAACGGGTGCGCCAGGGTTGCCAGTTTTTCACAACAAAATCCGCCCAATTGCTACTCAAAACTAGCCCAAAACAAGCCCAATCGCGTTTGGGGGATAAAATATGTGTCTTTTTGGTAGGGCTGCCTGCTAAAATTCGCAAATCCCGGGGCAAAATATCACATAATTGGGGTCGCTTCAACCCGCGGACATGAAAAACAGCCAGCGGAAACAGACTTGGCAACACTGGGGCGCGCGCATGTGGGCAGATCCTGGAGCAAAAGCGGCGGTAGCCATGGCAGCGAGAGAGAGTGACAGTCGCCCAAGCCAATCACTTGTTTCGGCCCGAACGAAAATAATGAGCGGTGTTTATTGCAGATTAAAAAAAGAGTCACTAGATTTTTATACTCTCTTTTTCAGAGTACTTAAATTTTAATTATGTATTGACATATAAAGAAAGTTTAAACAAATTTGGACAAAAGTGTTTTAGATCATACTTACCTACCCCACCTTTAAAGGGTTAGTTCACCCAAAAATGAAAATTCTGTCATTAATTACTCACCCTCATGTCGTTCGACACCCGTGAGAACTCATATTCAGAACAGAAATGAAGATATTTTTGTTGAAAGCTGATGGCTGAGAAAGGCTTCAGATAGGCCTCCATTGGCATTCAGTACATTGACACTTCCAAGATCCATAAAAGGCACTTAAAACGTCGTTACAAAGTCCATCTCACCACAGTGGCTCTACAATAATTTTACGATGCGACGACAATAGTTTTTGTGCGCAAAAAAAAAAATCAAAATAACACCTTTATCCAACTTGTTCTTGACTTCCGTGTATGCCTCCACGATGCATGCGCGAGAATATGACGCAGATTCGGACACATGACCCAGAAGCGATTTGTTTACAAGCAGAGGAAGACGTGCGTGTCTAAGCTGTTGAATTCTACATTGTTCGTGCTTTAGGTCTCTGCGTAGTTCTCAAAATCGGGCTAAAGTGTGCATTTCATGGATTCCCGAACGCTGGTGCTACGTCTTATTCTCGCGCATGCGTCGTGGAGGCACACACGGAAGACAAGAACAAGTTGGATAAAGGTATTATTTGATTTGTCGTCGCATCGTAAAATTATTGTAGAGTCACTGTGGTGAGATGGACTTTGTAACGACGTTTTAAGTGCCTTTTATGGGTCTTGTGAGTGTAAATGTGCTGAATGCCAATGGAGGCCTATCTGAAGCCTTTCTCAGCCATCAGCTTTCAACAAAAATATCTTCATTTGTGTTCCGAATATGAACGGAGGTCTTACAGCTGTCGAACGACATGAGGGTGAGTAATTAATGACAGAATTTTAATTTTTGGGTGAACTAACCCTTTAACTCTGGGTTATTTGGGAAGCTGAACAATGTTATCTTTCCCTCATAACCAGAAACACGCTTCTTTAGTAACATTGTTGATTTTGTGGTCTAAAAACAAAATGACAGCGATGCCGACGGCTTCTGTAACCTGAACAAAGCTTGTTTATGGGTGTGCTCGTGCTCTCGCTCTGGTTGATGTGCACACCTGCTCATCCGGTAGAAGTACCCATAAAAGGAATTTCGCCCTTTATGATGTCATACAGGGCCATACTCGGAAAAAAACTTTCTGAAACTTATTCCGAACTGTATTTTGAACAGCAGTACTCTGATACGTCCATCTCATTTTGTGAAATTTTGGCCATGTTTAGCATCATAATCCAACTTTTTTAACAGTTTAAATAAATCAGAATGCATGAAATGGCATTAGACCCCCTCCCCCCCTCATTAGTAAATCATACCAACCCCAACGTTCTGAATTATCTTTTTAGACCATTTGTTTCTTCATCGGAATTGTGTCGTTCTCTCTCAAACAGAGTGACCGAGAGAAGGCAGAGGGTTTACCTGTCGCTCCTTTCATGGACAGAGAAAAAGTGACCAAGCCCACTGCTCAGATCGGCTTCATCAAGTTTGTCCTGATCCCCATGTTTGAGACAGTGATGAAGGTGAATTGGTTAGGACTCGAAAGTACATAGTGAAAACTGCAGGCTGAAATCAACTACTTAAAAGATTCTTAGTTGTGATATTGTTTGTCCTCTATGTGTTCCAGTTGTTTCCTCAGATTGAGGAGGGAATGGTACAGCCCTTACGAGAGTCCCGGGACAGATACGAGGAGCTTAAACAGATTGATGACGCCATGAATGAGGTCAGCAGCAAGCACGATTGTGTTTTAAACTAGCATTAGCTATTTACATCTTACAATCCCTGTTTTTTTCCCATAGGTGCAGAAAAAGAAAAGTGAAAATTTAACAATGGGAGGAAAAAAGAAATGAGGAAGGTCAATGTTGAAATGTACTGCACGCTACTTATAATGCATTATAGTTATTATGGTTACACTTTATTTTACAGGATGTGTACTTACAGTGTAGTTACCCAAGAAAGTACTGGTAATGCAAGGTTAGGTTTAGGGGTAGGTTCAGGGTTAGTACCTAGTTATGACCCAGTTATTGTAATTGCTATAAGTACATAGTAGGCTATGTACATGCAGAACAGGAATAAAGTGGTACCGTTATTATTTGGGTTATGTTTACAGCAAAACCTACCCTGTCTTTGTTTGTTTCAGCTGGAATCTTCCTCAGAGGCAGTAAAATGTGGGAAATGAGTGAAATCTTGGCCATCTGCTCAGAGAATCCAAAGCATCTTTCAGGGAATTGAATCGTGTACAGCTCGGCTATGAACTATGTGTGTCGTTTTTATTTGGTTTTGTAAAAAGTATAAACATTATACAGGATGTACAGATTTTTAGTCACTTTTACTCAAAAAAATAAAAGTCTAACTTTAAAAAAACTGAAGCCACAAATCTTGTTTTTAACTGCATTCTGTTATAACAGTATCGTGTTCATTCCTGTCCTCAGATGAAATTGTCAAGTGCGAGTGAAAGTATAGTGCACTCTAGTGGCATAACAGCAACTTACCCTTCAGACAGAGACCAAGTAGTTTAAACTGAAAGGCTTTACTGAATGAATTAAAAAAAAAAACATAGTCATTGTGAATTAACAAAATGAACTGTTTATAATGACAAAAAGCAGAAATTAAAAAATACGTTCTCTCAGCTGGTGTTTTGAGGCACAGCATCGCTCTCCGTTTTACTTTTTTTGTTGGGTTTAGAGCCGTTTGCTGCTGATCTCTTCTTATTCTCCTGTTCTAGCCTTTCCTGTTTCTTTTGCAAATATGACGCCATGTTGTCGAAGTTCACTTTATACAGGTGCTTAAACTGACTCTCCAGTCCCACAGACCCTGTGAAGAGAGGATGAGGGAAAAGATACAGTAGGCTTTATAGGATTAGTGTATCTAAATTATCACCATGATAAAAAAAACTGTAAACCCTGTTTGCACACAATATACAGCATGCGTTGTGTCGCCTGATTGCCTTTTTTGTAAAAATTTCCACCTTTAGGTAGTAATACAGGTTTCTTTTTGCGGTGAAATCTTTACTGATTTTAATGAAGTAAATACAAGAATACATTTTATACTATTAGTAATATTTCAAGATGAACACTTACTGGACTGGAGAAACTTATATTAAAAGCATTAAATGTTTTGAGATAATAAATCGAAGCATTTAAATATAATCTTAAGACATTATTGGGAGATATACCCCCGGTTTCACAGACAATGCTTAAGCTAGTCCTAGACTAAAATGCATGTTTGAGCTGTTTTAACTGAAAGAATCTTGCACTGACAATTCTTAAAATATGTCAGTGGCATTGTTTTGTCTCAAGATGCACACCAGTAATGTTTTTTTCTTGGGCACGTTTATAAAAGTTACTTAAATGTCCTAATTGAACTAAGGCCTAATCCTGGTTTAGTCTAAGCCCTGTCTGTGAAACCGGGCCATAGTACCCTATCATACATCCAGCGCAATGCGACGCAAGTGTTTTTTGCTAGTTTCATCCCAACGCAGTTCTCATTTTCACGTTCAGCTCCACGTTGTTTAAATAGCAAATGCATCTGCGCCTATCTGTTCGCCCATGGGCGTGCTGGTCTGAAAACGAGGTGTGTTCAGGCGCATTGTTGGCACGTTGTTGACCAACAGAAACCTGGTCTAAAGTCAATAGTGCAGTATTTTTTGTGTTATTTAAAGGGCACGTTAGTAATATGCACCTATAGGCGGGTGCACAACGCACGTATACTCTGCTTATTACACGCACACGAACGAAGCTCAATTAAAAACAGCATTTTACATTGCAGAAGCACACAAACATTTTTAAATATTAAAAATAAAATGATTCCTCCCTGGAGAAGCGTTCAGTCTTTCCGCTCGCAAAGTCTGCCATGTGCAAGCGCAACTGGCTGTTAAAGGGAATGGGAGATGAAACTCTTTGGCTGTTAAAGGGAATGGGAGATGAAACTCTGATTGGTTTATTGCATGTTACGCCCAAAACACACCCATTACTCATTAAGAGACTAGGGACAACGCTTTAGACCATGCGCAGGGCGCGCCAACCGTTTTTACCGTCGTTAAACTAGCAAAAGTGGATTCGGACAATGCGCTCAGATCGTTAAAATAGGGCCCATAGAGTGACAACTGATATTTATATGCATTTTATGCAAATAGTTATACCTTGATTTGCATTACAAGCATTTAATATTACTTCTTGACAATATAAATAACATCTGCTGCACCAAATTGCATCTTTTCGAACAAAAAAAGTAGTTGTTTTTTCCTTCTTGATTGTGAACTCCATATTCTCACTATATGGCCCATAAAATCCTGATGTATCAAATATGATATAAATCCATTAAAACATAAAACACATATGCAGACTTTTTTCCATTTTAAGATTTTCTTTTATATTCTTGTCTAAAGGTTAAAAAAAAAAAAAATCTATTATTTGATATGTTAGGCTTCACAGGGTTAAAGGGGTCACATTAAAAAAAATTCCCCCTAAGATCCACTTTGAGGAAATTTTACCCTTATCAATAACCCAGGATGTGTCGAGTTTATGAAAATCGAACTTGTGTCTACGACCTAATTTTCAAGTGATTTTTTGGACTTGATATTTTGATATTTGAAAGCTTGTCTTCATAGGACTCAACTCTTGAACCTCAAAAGATTAAAGGTTCGTTTACACGACTACAATGTACTAAAAACAGAAAAGATTTTTGCATACAGACGACAACGTCAACACGATCCCCATTCACAGAGATCCGTGAAAACGACTAAAAACTCGGTATTATTCATGCCAGGCCAGTAGTTGACGATGTCACTTTGTAAAGAAACACTTCGCGCCTATAGACTAAACACGTAATATGCATGCGCATGACGTCCCCGTTTTCACAAATTCACATTTTTGACAATAATGGTATAATTTTCAAAAACTTGCACTTTGAAAACCGTTTTCAAAACCTTGCATTTTCAGGCCCCAAAATGCAGTTGTGTAAATGAATGGTCAAAACGCATAAAAAGTTTTCCGTCTTTACTTGAAATCAGTGTCGTGTAAACAGCCCCTAAATTTGCTTTCTCGTGATATGACCCCTTCATTATGGATAGTGGTTTGTTTCATGATTATATTTGCGGATTCCTACCTTGAAAGACATTCCACTGAGTCTGTAATGCTTCAGTGACCCTCCTCAATTCAGGCGTCTCTGAGTCACACGGCTATAAACAAGCACAAGCAGTTAGTAAGAGCAGAGTTAGTAAGTTCAGAGTTCAAAGACAGTCACAGTAGAGCATGTATGGACCTTCCAGTGCTGCTCAGAGTATCGATACAGCAGCACGTTCAACTCTTCACTCTCCAGTAAGACCCACAGTTGGCTTTGTGAATCAAAGGTCACGTCCCAGGGGGCAAGAGGAAGAGCGAGAGTCTCGGCGGGGTTCAGGCTGCCCTCTGTCCCAGATTCCACCATGAAGAGCTGAACTGAGGGGAATCTACACAGATGGATATGATATAACCCGTTAGACTTGTGGGGAATACCGTTGTTGTCACTGAGATTCTCCCAGAATCCCGTTAGAAGGATGATCAGTACAGAAATATGATGAAATGAAACACACCTCTCACACTGGACAGCTATGTGTTGCCCATCTGGTGAGCTGATGATCCTGCTGACAGCAAACCTCTAAAGACACAAAGATATATATAGTCACAGTGCCACTGGCTCTCTTTAGAGATCAGCCACAATTACAAAATATACACAGCTGGATTTGAATGGAAATAAACACTTTATACCAGTGGCGCTAAACCTGTTGAACCCGAATTGTCCCAAACAATTGAAGGCCCCCCATATTATAATATAGTTCTAAAATAGATCAAAAATATTTCTTCCAGTATTTCTGCTGTACTTAAAGGAACACGCCGACTTTTTGGGACTTTAGCTTATTCACCGTATCCCCCAGAGTTAGAGAAGTCCATACATACCATTCTCATCTCCGTGCGTGCCATAACTCTGTCTGGCGCACCCACCGCTAGCCTAGCTTAGCACTGTGTAATATCATAGTGCCGCTGCACCCATGGTACGCAGGAATGAAAGAATAGTTCCTAGCCATATCGGTCTAGAAAATCGCAACTTTTAATTTTCCGCCGGTCTTAGTACGCAACGTGACTATACACATCACAACATGTAAATAGGAAAATGTTGGTGTTATTTTGTCACTTATTGAGCAGTAGGCTAGCTGGAACCGTTTACCTCCAGTCTTTGTGCTAAGCTAGGCTAGCGGTGGGTGCGTCAGACAGAGTTATGGCACGCATGGAGATGAGAATGGTATGGACTTATCTAACTCTGGGGATACGGTGAATAAGCTAAAGTCCCAAAAGGTCGGCATATTCCTTTAAGACAAAGCTGCTTGTTTTCAAACTTTTATTAACACAAACTGGGTAGACATATTCAATGAATCAAACACAATTAAAGGTGGAGTAACCAACATTGATTTCAAATCACCAAAACAAACACGCCCCTATTTTGATAGCTCCGCCCCACACATACGTAACCCAGGTAACAACTATGGCAGAATCTGCTGTGCCAGCCGGCCGAGGGCATGATGTCATTAATAAGTGAAAGCAATGTGTGTTACTATGGTAATCCAGGTCAAATGTTCAGTGAAAAAGTCATCCCTTACATCCCAAAAACACAAACACAGTTCTCATGAACAACTCGATAGCACAAGCACGAAAACAAAATCAATGTTACTCGCCTATCGAGAAGAAATAAAGCAACCTCTGCCTTCGCTCCTAGAGTTCTCTCCAGCGCTGGAAAGCTGATACTTCTTGCCTGATCGAAAGCCTTCTTTTGTTCCATAGACATCTTCCACATTTGTTTTTTATCTGCCATTCTGTCGTCGCTCAGCTAATATCCGTCCTGTGTCGTGTCTTTTGAATAATGACGGGAATTGAGCGCTCTTTTCTCCTCGTCATTAGTAGACACGCCCCTTACTGCTGATTGGTTATACGTTTGTTTTGGTAGTCGGCCCGAGACACTTTTCTAAAGCGGTTTTGAAATACCACTTACCCCACCTTTAATTAAAAAAATTTGCATTTTTTCACTTTTAGCATTTTAATTTAGATTGTTTTAATACATACAAATGTAATTAATTATGTCTAGGGTTTTAAGAATGGCAATAAAAAGTTAGATTAATAAAAACATTAAATCATATCATTAACAAATATTACATTACAATGCTTTACATTGTTAATGTATCTTCATGTTATTAAAATATGATAATTTGATATATATTCAAACATAAATTAATGATTCATTATATTAATTAAATGACTAATTCAATTAGGATTGTTATGCATTTGCACAGTTTAAAAGTCTTTATCATAAAAGCATCCCTTGAAAAATCTGCAATGTGTCCTGAAAACACTTTATCCTTCATATTGCTGTGATGCGTGTAGACATTCATATTTAAATTAATCTTGCAGTGCTTTCTTTATTTTTTCTTTTACCTGGAGAATATTCACAACCACGGTTTAATATTGTCATTACCATATTGTGAACTTTACATATTCAAAATAAACAAAGTCAAGATTTGTAGAATTACGAGGGTTTTTTAACAATTAAAAACAAATAAAATTCTAGCCTTATGCCCCAGGGTTCCACAGACCTCCTGTTGAAAACCTTAATATCTCGGTCAATATTATAATGTGATTATTTACATGGGATTGTAGTGCACATTGTGTGTGGCTTGAGTGTGATGTCTGTTCGAAAGGCTGATTGAAAACACATAGACTGCACCTTTTCTGTGTCTGAGTTTTCAGAGTCAAGGCCATGTTGCCTCAGGTCAACGCTGTGTAACCGCCGGCCAGTCTCATAATGCCAAACCTTCACTGTGCCATCCTGTGAATACAAACATGTCCAGAATTAAAGAGCACCTATCATGGAATTTTGAAATTTACCTTTCATGTAGTGTGTAACGTAGATCTAAGTGAACAAAAACATCCTGCATAGTTTGAAATATGACAGTGCACCGTATATATAGTTATTTTCTTTCAAAAGTAAGAGTCGACTCTGAGTCATTTTTTAAGAATCGTTAGAAGACCAAAGCTTTTTCTCTGACTAGATGACGTCAACTTGTCAAGTTATTTGAATACGATACGCCCACTTATTGCGCTCCAAGACGCCAGTGAAAACTTGAAAACATCATGGCGACGAGACGCCAGTGAAAACTTGAAAACATCATGGCGACGAGACGCTGTGTTCTGAAGTGCGACTCAAAAGCAAACTTTTTTAATCTGCCCAAGGATGAGCATTTGAAGACTAAGTGGCTTGAAGACAAACCATACATCGTCGCGATTGAGTGTTTATTAGTCGTCAAATGTATGTTTCGCGATCTCAGGAAGCTTTTTTTATGGACTTCTATTATGGCACATGGTTCTTCTTCGTCTGTCTGTACATGGACTACATGTGCACAGAGCGCCCTCCGGCTGCCAGTATGAATTGAAAACAACACATAAGAGACTCAATCGCTCATGATTAGGCTATTTCTGCCCATTTTGAGGAAGTATTGAATAAAAAATACTCCTCTGTTTAGAAATTTGACGCAGACATATGAGAATCTATCAATATGTCTCCTCATCTGCACACTTTTGAACTAAAAGCCCTGAGGGATGTTGATTTGTTGCGAGTCTTCGTGAGGAGAATAGAGGAGTTTTTTTATGAATGAGATCAGCTGAGGCTCATATTACAATCAAACGGTACCGACGCGGTTTTCATATTCATAACTCCTGACACATATTAACAAATTACTGTCACTATAAGACTTTGATGGGCGTTCCGTTTCCGAAAATATCTGCACAGACTATACCAATCACAACTGACTGGGTCATCGGACCAATCACCGCAGATTAGCGTCACGTAAAGGCGGGGTTTTGAAAAGTGAATCACTAAAGGAATCATTTGAGACTCTCTTTCAAAACAGGTAAAAATAAATGCATATTATAAGAAAACTAAAGTCTTTTTTGTCATTGCATGCATGCAAAACTGTTGTTGGGGACTTCTAAAACAATATTTGGAACATTTTAAATGCCATGATAGGTGCTCTTTAAGACTCTTATATAAGCCCTTAAAATCACTATCCCAACAAAATATTACAGTAGAACAGTAAAGAAAAAGCAAACTGGAAAACACCTACTCCTGAACCAGAGAGAAGCCAGTCAGGATGCCCAGCAGGCACAAGCAATGCACTGACAAATCTGCATGAGAAAACAAACATGTCTGAACAAGTGCGAACAACATATGAGGCGTAACGTCACTTGCATCCCACGGTCCACACTTACTCTCTGTGCCCTAGACAGAAAGCCTGAATGTTGTAGGGTGACCGCCGGAAGCTCACTCTGATCTTCTCATCTCGGTCTGCTGTTATGATATATTTATCATCTGGAGAGAGAGCCTGTAGAGGAAAATGCAAAAGGATGAAACATTAAAGGGATATAGTTTACCCCAAAATGAAAATTAGCCCATGATTTACACACCTTCAAGCCATCCTAGGAGACATTCTTCTTTCAGTCGAATACAATCAAGAGTTATATTAAAAATGTCCTGCTAATTCAAGCTTTATAATGGCAGCCCAAAAAAGTGCATCCATCCATTATAAAAGTAGTCCACACGGCTCCGGGGGGTTAATAAAGGCCTTCTGAAGCGAAGGGATGCGTTTGTGTAAGAAAAATATCCATATTTAACACGTTATAAAGTAAAAGATCTAGCTTCCGGCGGACCACCTTCCGTATTCAACTTGCGAAGAAAGTGTAACGCCTCTCGCAGTTCAAAGCGCTTGCGCTACGTCTTTCCCATCATAGCGGCAGTTACACTTTTTATGCAAGTTGAATTTTCGTCTGAAAGAATAATGTCATATACACATAGGATGGCTCGAGGGTGAGTAAATCATGGGCTAATTTTCATTTTTGGGTGAACCATCCCTTTAAACCCCCCCTCCCCCCTTTTTAATTTAATTTAAATTTAAAATTTTTATCTTTGGGCGCTGAACTCACTCCCAAGATAAAAACTGGAACTTTATTAAAGAAATATTCCAGCCATTTAATACTTTCCCTGTTCTAAAGGTAAATGCAAAATGATAAAATATTAAACTCACATTTTTTTAAAGCTGCAAACCATATTAGTTAATGAAATAAATAACGTCACAATGTTAAATATTTTTGTAATAACTGTTGTGTTTGTGTACATCATACCACATCCAGTAACATGGAGAGATGTCCCAGCTTCAGCTCTCCTGGTTTCTGTGGCTCCAGAACAGAGAATGAATATGCATCCCCAGACTTATCAGCCACAAAGACTTCATCCTCAGCCTGAGTAAATACAAGAGACGTGCATCGCCGCGCAACCCACCTACAATAAACAACCATAGACTTACATAGAGCCTACAGAGAAATTAGCATTAAAGTGCCCCTATTATGCCATTAGGTTCCTAATTTTGTTTTCGAGGTCTCCTTTGATAGGTTTACATGCATCCAAGGTACAAAAACAAAAAAAATAATTATATATATACTCTCTATATGCTCTGAATGGTCAGATGGCCCAGTTTGTTGAGATTGGTCTACTCTGCTCTGATTGGTCAGATGGTCTGGTCTGTTGTGATTGGTCAGATGGTCCAGTCTGTTGAGATTGGTCTACTCTACTCTGATTGGTCAGATGGTCTGGTCTGTTGTGATTGGTCAGATGGTCCAGTCTGTTGTGATTGGTCTACTATGCTCTCATTTGTCAGACGGTCCAGTCTGTTGTGATTGGTCTACTCTGCTCTGATTGGTCAGATGGTCCAGTTTGTTGAGATTGGTCTACTCTACTCTGATTGGTCAGATGGTCTGGTCTGTTGTGATTGGTCAGATGGTCCAGTCTGTTGTGATTGGTCTACTCTGCTCTCATTTGTCAGATGGGCCAGTCTGTTGAGATTGGTCTACTCTACTCTGATTGGTCAGATGGTCTGGTCTGTTGTGATTGGTCAGATGGTCCAGTCTGTTGTGATTGGTCTACTCTGCTCTGCTCGGTCAGATGGTCCAGTCTGTTGTGATTGGTCTACTCTGCTCTCATTTGTCAGATGGTCCAGTCTGTTGTGATTGGTCTACTCTGCTCTGCTCGGTCAGATGGTCTGGTCTGTTGTGATTGGTCAGATGGTCCAGTCTGTTGTGATTGGTCTACTCTGCTCTCATTTGTCAGATGGTCCAGTTTGTTGAGATTGGTCTACTCTACTCTGATTGGTCAGATGGTCTGGTCTGTTGTGATTGGTCAGATGGTCCAGTCTGTTGTGATTGGTCTACTCTGCTCTCATTTGTCAGATGGTCCAGTTTGTTGAGATTGGTCTACTCTACTCTGATTGGTCAGATGGTCTGGTCTGTTGTGATTGGTCAGATGGTCCAGTCTGTTGTGATTGGTCAGATGGTCCAGTTTGTTGAGATTGGTCTACTCTACTCTGATTGGTCAGATGGTCTGGTCTGTTGTGATTGGTCAGATGGTCCAGTCTGTTGTGATTGGTCAGATGGTCCAGTTTGCTGAGATTGGTCTACTCTACTCTGATTGGTCAGATGGTCTGGTCTGTTGTGATTAGTCAGATGGTCCAGTCTGTTGTGATTGGTCTACTATGCTTTCATTTGTCAGATGGGCCAGTCTGTTGTGATTGGTCTACTCTGCTCTGATTGGTCAGAAAGTCCAGTTTGTTGAGATTGGTCTACTCTGCTCTGATTGGTCAGATGGTCTGGTCTGTTGTGATTGGTCAGATGGTCCAGTCTGTTGTGATTGGTCTACTATGCTCTCATTGGTCAGATGGTCCAGTCTGTTGTGATTGGTCTACTCTGCTCTGATTGGTCAGATGGTCCAGTCTGTTGTGATTGGTCTACTCTTTCACTCCTTTGGAAGTGCATGGAAAGTGGATTTGCTTTCACACAGAAAACAGCGTCTTCTTAACATGTCGACAACACAAACCAAACTCTTCCAGGCCTCAGCTACAACTACAGTGATTGAGGGTCAAAGCAGACATTGTTCACAGGCAGTAAATGAAGACAAATGAAGGCTGGCATTATGCAAATGTGTTACAAACCAACATGAGGAAATGAGACTGGAATTACTGTTGAATTGACTCTTTTCAGGCAGTCCAGAATCGGTTCTTTCCTTTTGGGAGACAATAACTCCATTTATCACACACTTTGATCTTTGAAACTTTACAAACCTTTTACATTCATAAACATCTATATTACACACTGCATGGATGGTAGAAACTGGTAATATCTGAAAAAGCATATTAGGGGCACTTTAGAGGAACAGTTCAATCAAAAAGAAAAAACGTTTTACTCATCCATATGTTGTTCCAAATTCTGTTCCAGAATTATTATTTGTTTTACTTTCATTTTCCCCTTGATTAAAGAGATATGGGACAGTCCAAGAGTGTCCCGGATATTCTTCATACAGGTTTGGAATTATATGAGTGATGGTGAGTACATTTCATCTTTTAGGTAAACTATTTCTTTGCAATCCTCAGAGATGGGTGTGTGCTGTTACCGTGTACTAATGCACTGCCACGATGGCTCAGTCCTGAAGAGAACAAGACGTTTGTGGTCATCTGTGAGCGCTACATGCTTCCCAGAGGCGGAGACAGCAAATGCAAGAATCCTGTCACTGTCCTTCTCCTCTGGTCCATCTCCAGCACTGCAATACACAAATACACATTTTAAGATTTAGCAGATTATGAAGTTCAATAAATAACTTGCATAACAGAACAAATACAGTTACCTTTTATCATCACCATCAGCTTCTTTTGGTTTTTTCTCAGCTTTGGCACAGTCGAACACAAATGGCTCTCTTATCAGAACAGAATAAAAAATTTAAAAAGGCAACTAACATTAATTTTTCTATTGCAGTACAGAATAAAAAAAAAAACAAGTACAAGGAGCAAATACACAATATAGAGAGATGATAAATTATAATGATAAAATGTCAATGATGAAGATCTCTTATATGATTAATATAAACTTTTTTATATATATAGTTAATGACATATTGGCACGATCATGCTGCAGTGCTGATATCAGTATGACTGAACGCTTGATTGATAATTCATTTTCTGATATGTATGGACTTTAAAAATGTAACAAGATATGCTTCTCTAAATGTATTGTGACAGGTGTTCTATATCTTCAACTGAAGTATAACAATGTGTATTTATCACTAATAGTTTGGACTACAACATTATAACCTATTTTTATAAACTGTACTTAAAAAAATATTTTAATAAATAAAAAGTAAAACAACAACAACAAAAAAACAGCTTTTATTTAAAATATAAATATTTTGTAACAATATACACTGCCTTTCAAAAGTTTGGGGTCAGTAATTTTTGTTCTTTTTTAAAGAAATTAACACTTTTAATCAGAAAGGATGTGTTAAATTGATACAAAAGTGATGATAAAAAATATTTCTATTTTGAATAAATTTTCTTAACTTTTTATTCATTAATGAATCCTGAAAAAAGTATCACAGGTTCCAAAAAAATATTAAGCAGCTCAACTGTTTCCAATATTGATAATAAATCATCATATCAGAATGATCATGTGACACTTAAGACTGGAGTAATGCTGCTGAAAATACAGCTTTGCATCACAGAAATACATTTTATTTTAAAGTATATTAAAATAGAAAGACTTTATTTAATTTGTAATAATATTCACAATATTCCAGTTTTTTCTGTATTAAATAAATGCAGGATTGATGAGCATTACGAGACTTTTTTCAAAAACCTTAAAAATAGCAATGTTTCCAAACTTGTGACCGGTACTGTATATTATAAACACAAATCTGATTATAAACCACCACGAAAATGGTGCAATGATGATGCAAAATAGAATAAAAGACATCTTGGGAAAACTTTGTAGCACAGTACTGATATATATGCAAAATCTCAGGTAACAGCCAATGAAAAAGATGTTGATCATGTAATTGAATCATTTAGTGATGGTTTTTCCGAGAATTGCAGAAATCCTGCTTTTCACCATATCCAGAAAAAATTAGTAGATAGCTGACAGTCTAAAATACAGCTACTCACCGAGACTGTTTAAGGTTTATAGCAACTAAAGTAGTAGAACAGCTTGAAACAAACCAGTCTGCCTTTGAACACACTACAGCCATGATTGTTGTTCACGTGCGAAATGACAGTCGCGCGTTTAATACGTCATTAACATAAACGAGAAGGAATCTGGCATGACGTATCCGCCATTACGAGTGTACCGAAAAAATGTCAATGACACTTTCACTACTGATAATACTTTTGTATTATTAAAATATATTTATTGGTATTCTATTTTGCTTAACATTTTACATCGTTAGAATCGAAAAACAACACCTATTTCGCACCGGACATGATTAAAATAATTGTATTGGTTATATTTAAGGGGGTGTGTTCATAACGAAAGGGCGTTACTTTGGTGTGCTTCACTACATGCAGCATACTTGTACTTTTACTACTCTTTTTACTTTACTGCGATCTTTTTTGAGTTTAGTTGCTGCCGTTTGTGGAGATTCCTTAACCTGGAGCTTTGCTTTGTAGATCTGTCACAGTCAGGTAACTTTATATAGGATTCAGTGCCACATTGACCTGCACAAAACACACAAAACATCTCATCTTGATCATTGTCATGAATACATTTTGTTTTTGTATATAGTTTATGGTATGCATAGCAAACATTGATCAATGTGAATTGTGAGCTATTGCATTTTCTGTGCTGTCTGCTCTATAAATAACAGCTCTGATTTCGAGCAAATTATGAAGTAACAGTTTAATTGTCCTAAACAGTAACTTAGTTGCATGAACTTTAAATTTGCAATGTTAAATATTTACAATCACAAGTTGATTCATGCAGCTGTTTCTCTCCATAGGGTTTCTGCAGGAAAGATGGCAGCCTCTTTGCTCAGGGTAGGACGACTCGGATCTCTCAGGGTAACACGCCGTTTTTTCGACACTTATTAAGAAATATGCATGCTTGTTATAGTGCATTTGCACGTATAATAACTCGGGTTTTTTTTAAAAACGTGAAATTGTGAGAAATATTCTGAGTGCGTTTGTGGACACAAGCTAACGCAGCTCACTGAAGCATTTAATCCACTCAGACTCGACGCATGAATACATTCTATTGTCCTGTATTTACATGCACAACGTAATTTACATGAAAATATTCCTAGTAGGAGTAAAAAGTGCATGTACATTGTGTAGATAAGATATCATGCATTAGAACCCTGCAGCCAAAATAGTGTGATAAGCAGGGGTTTCAATTAATTGATTATTATTTTATGGTCCTTTTCTATATTTTCGTTTTTATAAAATGTACATACATTCCCATCGTGTATTTGTTTGAATGCCCACTGGAAAAAAAACACGAAGAGTGTTGGTCAACTTCACAGACTTTCCTTGAGAACACTATGTACTTTGCTGTCACATGTCTTTTGACACAACCGCAAAGATTTGGGAATACGACGTACAGTGTTGTATAAATGCAACTAGAAAATGGTTGTGGTTATTGTTGTAGAGTGAGCTTTTGGTAGATTGACCTGTAGGGGGCAATCTAATGCAGTTTGACTTTGGCTTAAGAGTAGCAAAGAAGAACTTGTTAGGTTACTACACCTGGCTGCTATCATTGCTATCATGTGTACTGCTGGCTTGATGTCTCCAAGTAAATGAGCTTCCTTGAACAGTTTTGTCTCCTGTAAGTTATTACATTTTGGCGACGAGGATGAAAGCAAGAAAAGGAAATGCTTTGAAGAGAAGTGCTGGAAGGTGAAGAAGTTTAATCCATACAAGTTGGAGCTTTGGAAAAGAAGATGGCCAACATGGTAGGAACAGTCACACCATTTGACAGTCAATCTCAGTCTTGGGAAGAATATTGTGAAATCTTGCAGCATTTTTTTGTGGCCAATGAAATTACAGAAGCAGTCAAGCAAAGAGCTATATTGTTGAGCACTGTAGGAGGTCAAACATACAGTCTACTGAGGAATTTACTGAGCCCCGTTAAACCAGGAGCAAAGACATTTGATGAATTAGTGGATTTGCTTAAAGAGCATTTCAACCCAAAACCTAGTGAAATTGTACAGCGGTTTAAATTCAACTCAAGAACAAGAGAAGAGGGGGAAACTGTACTCGAGTATGTGGCAATTTTGAGGAAATTGGCTCATGATTGTAATTATGGAGAAAAATTGACAGAAATGCTTCGGGATAGACTGGTATGTGGCATAAATGATGACCGTATTCAACGTAGACTGTTGGCAGAAGTGGATTTAACCTTTGAAAAGGCTTTGAAAGTAGCTCAAGCAATGGAAATGGCCAATAAGGATGTGAGGGACTTGCAAGCTAAGCACTCAGAAACATCCATGTCAATGAGAGTGCATAAAATGGCAGTAAAGCAAGAAGAAAGTCAAAGCAGAGCATGTTACAGATGTGGAAGTTTGCAACATTTGGCCAATGAGTGCAGATTTGTTTCTGAGAAATGTCACAAATGTGGGAAACAAGGTCACATCATGAAAGTATGCAAATCAAAAAGTTCCACCAGAGATACAAACTTACAAGGGGGAGAAAGACGTAAGAGAGTTGTGACCAGAGGAGAACAGAGATCGTATTATGTGGGCAGAGACGAAAAAAGTGCATCTGATGAAGAGGGTATTTTTACAGTTCACAGTTTGAAGGAAACCGAGATTCCAAAAGTTGCCCCACTGACGATCACATTGGCTGTTAATGAGACAATAATACCTTTTGAAGTTGATACTGGATGTGGTGTGACTGTGATGAATGGGTCAAATTTTTCCAAATTATGGACAAGGCATCAAATTCCAGAATTAAAGACCTGTTCTTTGAAGTTAAAAACCTATACTGGCCAAACTTTAACAGTGTTAGGTTCTGCGCAGGTGGAAGTTAAACATAAAGGAGTCATGAAGGAGTTACCGGTAGTGGTAGTACCCGGAACAGGACCCAATTTATTGGGCAGAGGATGGATTAAAGACTTGGGCATGGAATGGGAGGCCATACATAAAATTCATGGGGTGGAAAAGGTAACCTTGACTGAAGTGCTTAGCCAGCATTCAGAGTTGTTTAAAGAGGAACTGGGTGAATTGAGAGGGCCACCAGCAAAGATTTATGTTGACAAGGAAGCAGTTCCCAGATTTTTCAAAGCCAGACCAGTTCCTTATGCGATGAAGACGAAAGTAGAGGCTGAAATAGAACGCCTGTTAAAAGAAAAAATCATAGAACCTGTTAAACACTCAGAATGGGCTGCACCTGTAGTGCCAGTCTTAAAGTCAGATAATACTGTACGACTATGTGGGGACTATAAGTTAACAGTAAATCGAGTCTCAAAGTTGGAACAATATCCTATCCCTCGAATAGACGATTTGTTTGCCACATTGTCAGGTGGGCAAAAGTTTACAAACCTGGATATGAGCCATGCTTACCATCAGATTGCATTAGATGCAGAGTCCAAGAAATATGTCACAGTGAATACCCACAAGGGCTTGTTTACTTACCGTGTTTTACCCTTTGGAGTGTCTTCTAGTCCTGCCATCTTTCAGAGGACCATTGAGGGAGTACTGCAAGGTCTTCCGTATGTGGCAGTTTTCCTGGACGACATTCTGGTGACTGGTCGCAATGATGAAGAACATCTGCAAACGCTTGCCAGGGTATTGGAAAGATTGCAAGAAGCAGGATTGCGGTTGAAACGGAGCAAATGTTCCTTTATGGAAAAAGAGGTAACGTTCTTGGGTCATAAAGTAGATGAGACCGGTCTCCAACCCGTACCAGAAAAGGTTACTGCTATTCAAAACGCTCCATCACCAAAGAATGTGACAGAGTTGAAAGCCTATTTGGGACTATTAAACTACTATAATAAGTTCTTACCCAACTTGTCTACCGTTTTAGCCCCTGTGCACCAGTTGCTGCGGAAAGATGAAAAATGGAACTGGAAGAAGGAACATGAGGGTGCTTTTGCTCAGTCCAAGAAAATGATCCAATCAGTACAAGTTCTGGTTCACTATGACTCCCAGAAGGATGTGATTTTATCATGTGATGCTTCTCCTTATGGCCTAGGTGCAGTTCTTTCGCATAAGATGCCTGATGGTAGTGAGAGACCCATTGGATTTATGTCACGGACTTTGAATCAAGCTGAGCGGAATTATTCGCAGTTGGACAAGGAAGGGTTGGCCATCATGTTCGGCTTACAACGCTTCCATAAGTATTTGTATGGTCGTAAGTTTACTATAGTTACGGACCATAAACCCTTGTTGTCGTTATTTAATGAGTTAAAAGCTGTTCCTCAAATGTCATCTCCTAGGATCCAGCGATGGGCTGTGACACTAAGAGCCTATGAATATAACATCCTCTACAAGCCGGGCAAAGATCATGGAAACGCAGATGCTCTAAGTCGGTTACCATTGTCAACGGAAGTGGACATTGAACAGGAGGAAAGAGTCCTGATGCTGGAGAATGCGGACGTAACCTTAATTACTGCCGAACAAGTGAGAGGGTGGACGCAAAAAGATCCAGTATTATCCAGGGTGAGAGAAATGGTGCAACGTGGTGGGCATGAATTAATTGGAGCAGAGTTTGACCCTTTTACATCACGAAAAGATGAATTAAGTGTACAGGATGGTTGTGTGCTCTGGGGGGCCAGAGTCATCATTCCCAGTGTGGGTAGACCAGAAGTCCTCAACCAACTGCATCAATGCCACCCAGGAGTGTCCAGGATGAAAGCTATGGCCCGAAGTTATGTGTGGTGGCCTAAGCTAGATCAAGATGTTGAAAGGTTGGTTAAAACCTGTGGTCTGTGCCAACAGCATAGGAACGTTCCGGCTGTAGCCCCACTGCATCCTTGGAATTGGCCAGAAAAACCATGGCAAAGACTGCATGTAGATTATGCTGGACCATTCATGGGGAAAATGTTCTTGGTCTTGATTGATGCACATTCAAAGTGGATGGACGTGTATCCTGTGAACTCAGCCACATCTGCTGCCACCATTGAATGTTTACGTAAGAGTTTCAGTAACCAGGGTCTACCGGAACTGATTGTATCAGATAATGCTACTTGTTTTGTTAGTGCTGAAGTGAAAGAGTTCCTGAATAAAAACGGAGTACAGCATGTTACTTCTGCACCTTATCATGCTTCCAGTAATGGGTTAGTGGAACGGGCTGTACAAATTCTGAAAGGCATGCTAAAAAAATGTGTGGAAGGCACAATTGCAACTAAATTGGCCCGAGTGTTATTCAGCTATAGGATTACTCCTCAGACCACCACCGGTCTCTCTCCAGCTGAACTGTTACAAGGACGGAAGCTGCGGTGTTCTTTGGACTTTATGCATCCTGATTTGACGAGGAAGGTTCAAAAACAACAACAAAAGCAAAAAGCATATCATGACACGAAGGCCCGCCAACGCAGTTTTGGTGTCGGAGATCCAGTACTAGTTCGCAACTTTAGTTATGGACCGAAATGGATTCCGGGGGACATAGAGACTGTGACGGGACCGCTTTCTTATGAAGTAATGCTGGGCGATGGGAGAGTGGTCCGGAGACATGTGGATCAAATTCATGGCCGACAGAAATTGCTTGTGAAGCTTTCAGGGGAGGAAATGGACGGTAAATCTCCTGATTTTGACTTTTTTGACAACTCTGCTGCTGTATGCTCTAAAGAGACTGAGAAAACAGGGGCTGAGGACATTCTTGGGGAAGTTAATCCCCTTGAAGCAGATGGGGCTTCTTCTCCAGCTGCTGAGATAATAACTAAAATGGACAAATCTGTTAGCCCTGTTGTGATTATGAGAAGGTCACAAAGATCCAGGAAATTGCCTGGTCATTTGAAAGAGTATGAAATGAAGTAAAAGAAAAAAAAAAAATTATGTAACTGTATGGTGATTACAAGATTGTAAAATGAAGTTCATAGTATGATGATTATATTGTAAACTTGGGGGGAAGGGGATGTTGTAGAGTGAGCTTTTGGTAGATTGACCTGTAGGGGGCAATCTAATGCAGTTTGACTTTGGCTTAAGAGTAGCAAAGAAGAACTTGTTAGGTTACTACACCTGGCTGCTATCATTGCTATCATGTGTACTGCTGGCTTGATGTCTCCAAGTAAATGAGCTTCCTTGAACAGTTTTGTCTCCTGTAAGTTATTACAGTTATTCATAGGGATTTTCTGTGTGTTTTGAAATCTATGTTGAGTTTGTGTGTCTCTTGTTGCTAGTGTCTGCAGACGGAGGGCTGGAGTTCTATCAGAAGAGCTCCTGCCGTAGCTTTCAGCTCAAAATCTGGGGACGGCAAGAAGTCCAAAAAGTTCAACAAAGGTAAATCTTTCTTATATTTATGTCACACGGTTTGTATATATCATGTTCTGTTCATTTGGAGGGGGAGGGCTCTGTATTTCAGATCTCGACAAGCGGTTCAGGGGACGTGTCCTCTGACCTCAGCTGTTGTTTCTGAACCTGCTGGGGTGTTTTGTCCCTCTCTCTAACTGTGTCATGTAGGAGTAATACCATGCAAATACATAACATATATGCGTATTAAAGTTATGGCCAAAAGTTTTGAAATTTATATAATATTATTGTCATTATTTATTTTTTTACTTCACATTTTCTAATTTAAACAAGCTGACTTTATTATCGTGCTTTATTATAATACTTCATTATAAAATTTCTTGGCATTTTTCTGCATAATTCACAGTTATCATAACTATTATCAGATTAAAATTCACATACAGTCACCCGTCCCAAAACAAACCCTAACAGGGTGATCAGGCCTCAATTCAAATCTTACTATTATGATGTATTAAATGCATAAATGGAAACTAAATAGCGGTCACTATACAAAAATGTGTGACTGCAGAATGCAATGACTGACCCACCTGCATCAGATCATTTGGATAGTAATATTAATATGTTTGTCCAGAATACAGTATACATATAATGGTGTATTTGGTAAATGTGTTATTTAACCCTAATACCAAATAATATGGAACTCATTAAAATATATAGACTTTCAAAATATAGCAGGATATCAAGTGGTTGTAAACGTATTGTTTTATAAACTGTCACTTTGAATTTGAAGTGTATTCAAAGGAAGATAAGGGCAAACAATTTAATGACAATATTTCAGAAACAGATATTTGTTTTTTTACAGTTTACAAATAGCAAATATGGACCAGAATATCCTAAATAATATCAATCACTGATCAAAATGTGGTACCAGCATCATATTTGTTTTGTGCAAGGAGCACTTGTTTAAGGCATGAACTGACACCAGAAATAAATGAATTTGACAGTATATTTAAAATTAATTTCCATTTGAAAACCAATTTTAAGTGAGAAATAAGTCTTATATTACATATAAAAACAACAGACCCACATCTATTTTGTTAATAATTTGGCAAAAAATGTTACACTCAAGAAAACACAAATTATTTTGCAAGACTGGATCTGTTGATTATAATTTAAAGTTAACTCCTGGTCTTCCTCTTGCTTTGTTTTTTTTCTGTGGGCATTTTTAAACTGGTCACATGGACTTCTTCAGGATAACCTTATGACCAATGATCCATAATGGTTACTGTACTCTATGTTCCTCTGACATTAGAAGTGGCAAAGGGCTTGCCATGTGTTGTACCGGCAGATATCCACATGCTTAGTGCTATATGTGGGTGTCCTAACTTCCTATATATGTCACCTTGACATTTAGAGGTAAAGAATGCAATGCATGAAAGCCACTCCCTTTGATTCAAGAGAATCTGGTGAAGCCAAAAATCCAACAAGTAATTTCTTGTTGGAAAAAAAGTTGAGCAAAACCTATTTTGTAATGAACATTGCATAAATATAAAAATGCCTTTTTTAAATGACAAACTCATTATAAATATTAACACTAGTTTATTAATATTACTTTATTATCAATATTTAATTAAATGTCCTGGTACCACAATTTGATCATATTTGATATTCCCATATATTGTATTAACCGTTCTGTCATCAGATTCAGGACTGTTTCTTGGCGCTACTTTAAATAACCGTAACATGAGAATATTATAAATATAGCCTTTTAGCTTAAGTAAGTATGGATTTAATCTGTTGCATTTTAACTTGTGTGTAATGTGAAATTTTCCATTGAAATTATTATTATTATAAAGATATTCTCACATGTTATTAAGGGTGCTTTCACACTTGGTTCCATTGTCTGGTTTAAATCAGAGTTTGGTTGCTTTCCCCCTCACCCTGCCTCTGCTGTATTGTGTTCACATTATGTTATTTTGGTCCGAAACACGGTGCATTTGCGCCATCAAAGCAGCAGCTGTTTAACCCTGTTGCTTGGGAACGACGATGCAGGTGGCAAAATGCATAGCTTTGCTCCCCTCACTGGTTTTTGAACCGTTGGTTTTTGTTTTCAAAGTACACTATATTGCCATCTATTAATACACCCCTCCAAATCATTGAATTCAGGGGTTCCAATCACTTCCATAGCCACAGGTGACCACAAGCGCCTAGGCATGCAGACGCTTCTACAAACATTTGTGAAAGAATGGGTCGCTCTCAGGAGCTCAGTGAATTCAGGCGTGGTACCATGATAGGTTGCCACCTGTGCAATAAGTCCATTCGTGAAATATTCCACAGTCAACTGTTAGTGGTATTATAACAAAGTGGAAGCAATTGGGAACAACAGCAACTCAGCAACGAAGTGGTAGGCCACGTAAACTCACACAGCGGGGTCAGCACATTCTGAGGCGCACAGTGCGCAGAAGTCCCCAACTTTCTGCAGAGTCAGTAGCTACAGACCTCCAAACTTCGTGTGGCCTTTAGATTAGCTCAAGAACAGTGCGTAGAGAGCTTCATGGAATGGGTTTCCATGGCCGAGCAGCTGCATCCAAGCCTTACATCACCAAGTGCGCAAAAAAAACTGACGTATCTTCTGGAGTGATGAATCATGCTTCTCTGTCTGGCAATCCGATGGAGAAATCTGGGTTTGGTGGTTGCCAGGAGAACGGTACTTGCCTGACTGCATTGTGACAAGTGTTAAGTTTGGTGGAGTGGGGATAATTGTGTGGGTTTGTTTTTCAGGGGTTGGGCTTGGCCCTTCAGTTCCAGGGAACTCTTAATCCTTCAGCATACCAAGACATTTTGGACTATTTCATGCTACCAACCTTGTGGGAACAGTTTGGGGATGGCCCCTTTCTGTTCCAACATGACTGCGCACCAGTGCACAAAGCATGGTCCATAAAGACATGGATGAGCGAGTTTGGTTTTAAGGAACTTGACTGGCCTGCACAGAGTCCTGACCTCAATCCGATAGAACACCTTTGGTATGAATTAGATCGGAGACTGTGAGCCAGGCCTTCTCGTCCAACATCAGTGCCTCACAAATGCGCTTCTAGAAGAATGGTCAAAAATTCTGATAAACACACTCCTAAACCCTGTGGAAAGCCTATATTAAACCCTACGAATTAAAAATGGGATGTCATTTAAGTTCATGTGCATATAAAGGCAGGCGTCCCAAAACTTTTGGCAGTATAGTGTATCAGCACATAACCGCACTTGTGTCTGTGTGAATGTACTGCAAATGTTCTAAAGAATGTGGTTCTAAAGAATGCAATCTCTGCTGAAGGCGAGCAGAAATTAGATATACATTCTCTGCTTGTGGTGCATCAGTCACGCTTGTCAGGAAAGATGCACACAAACGCGGTTTTATCAAATCATACATCATTAATAGCGGTTCACTTCCCCAATTTAGTATGATTGCGTTCATATCAGCAGCAAACCGTGGGAGTGCCCCCAAGTTTGGAATTTCCGAATAGGAAAACAATGTTCACATTATCCAAACGAACCAAACTCTGGTGTCAATCAAACCCCGGTGCACACCAAAAGTGCTAGTGTGAAAGCACCCTTGATGGGTTACTGAATATTTACAGGCTTTACTGAATGTGAAATATTTAGGTTACTTTTTCTGTCAAAGGGCCCTTTTTTATTAGCCGTAGTTCAGATTTGACTTGCATGGGTCAGGTTATAAGGTGTTTAAAGCTCTACCACCTCAGTGGATGCTCATCTGTCTCTATTGTTGAAAAAACTGGGTAAGTTATTTTGCTGAATGAAATTAACGGTCACCATTCAGCCTGACAATGCATGTGATGAATCAAATTATTACATTTTTATGTTTGCCCTCCTTCCCCCTCCATCCTAGAAAAAGCAGCACCAAAAACATACTTCGATATAGAAAAACTTGTCCAGCACAAATCATATGTGGAATTCCCCAAGAAGGACGTTGCAGCTTCAGTTGCTGCTGCCTCTACAGCTGCCGCTGCACCTGAACCAGTTGTAACTGCCACTGCAGCTCCTGCTGCAACAGAAGCACTAGCTGAAGTCGCTGCCCCTGCAGCTGAAACTCCTGCCGTTGAAGCCGCTGCCATTGGAGCTGAAACGGTTGCACCTGTAGTTGAAGCTGCTGCCCCTGCAGCTGAAGCTCCTGCAGTTGAAGCTGCTGCTCCTGCAGCTGAAACAGTTGCATATGTAGTTGAAGCCGCTGCCCCTGCACCTGAAACTGTTGCACCTGCAGTTGAAGCCGCTGCCCCTGTAGTTGAAGCTGCTGCCCCTGCAGCTGAAATTGTTGCACCTGCTGAAGCCGCTGCCCCTGCAGTTGAAGCCGCTGCCCCTGCAGTTGAAGCCGCTGCCCCTGTAGTTGAAGCCGCTGCCCCTGCAGTTGAAGCCGCTGCCCCTGCAGTTGAAGCCGTTGCCCCTGCAGTTGAAGCCGTTGCCCCTGCAGTTGAAGCCGTTGCCCCTGCAGTTGAAGCCGTTGCCCCTGCAGTTGAAGCCGTTGCCCCTGCAGTTGAAGCCGCTGCCCCTGCAGTTGAAGCCGCTGCCCCTGCAGTTGAAGCCGCTGCCCCTGCAGTTGAAGCCGCTGCCCCTGCAGCTGAAATTGTTGCACCTGCTGAAGCCGCTGCCCCTGTAGTTGAAGCCGCTGCCCCTGCAGCTGAAATTGTTGCACCTGCTGAAGCCGCTGCCCCTGCAGTTGAAGCCGCTGCCCCTGTAGTTGAAGCCGCTGCCCCTGCAGTTGAAGCCGCTGCCCCTGCAGCTGAAATTGTTGCACCTGCTGAAGCCGCTGCCCCTGTAGTTGAAGCCGCTGCCCCTGCAGCTGAAATTGTTGCACCTGCTGAAGCCGCTGCCCCTGCAGTTGAAGCCGCTGCCCCTGTAGTTGAAGCCGCTGCCCCTGCAGCTGAAATTGTTGCACCTGCTGAAGCCGCAGCCCCTGAAGTTGAAGTTGAAGCCGCTGCCCCTGCAGCACCTGCTGAAGCTGCTGTCCCTGAAGTTGAAGCCGCTGCCCCTGCAGCTGAAACTCCTGCTCCCGCTTTTGAAGCCGCATCTACAGAAGAAGCCCCTGCCCAAGAAGCAATTGCTGAAGTTGTAGAAGCTGTCAGTGAAGTAGTTGCAGAAGCTGCCCCTATTGAGCCGGTTGCAGAGGCAGCTCCTGCTGAAGAGCTGGTAGATTCTGCCCCTGTGATCACAGATGCTACTGAAGTTCCAGCAGAAGTTGTGGAGACGCCTGAGGGTACACACCAATATCCCCTATAACCCCCTTTCATATTTTGGGATACAGCAATTTCTGACAGCATTTTTCTCAATTTCGGTTATGGGCTTTACACATACTTATTTGTAATGTTAATGGTAAAGATGTAATCACAATATGTTTTTACCCCTTTATTACAGTTATAATTACATTAAGTGTGTCATTAGCTTATGTCAGTGCATATGAGTTGGTGCATAACATGCATGCAAAAAGCTTTTAGGGGTGAAACGGTTCATAAAACACCTACAGTTCAGTATTCATTAGTCTCGCTTAAGAACGCCTCTGAAAATATAAACAATATGTGTGAATTGTAATTGCAGTTTACCTTACTTAAAATCTTTTAGGGTAAGCAAATCATTGATTTGAATTATTAGTGGATAATTAAACCTTCGTGGTGTGGGACATGGTGTAGTACTTCACGTGACACTAATACACTAGTATTAGTATAACACTAGTACTCAGTCATTAGGGATTTTTAAATTGTTATTTACTGTACTGAACTGTAAAACTGACTCCAGAGCGGTGATGTATACCTTTAAAAACCGTTATACCCTTAATGGCAGCAACATCACAGCAGAAATGTAGACTCAAGTTACTCATTCAGGGCTATATTCATTTTCTGAGCTGGGGCAGAGACGGGACACCATTTGTCCTGCAAACTTTTGATGGTGTATTTTAATTCTATATTAAACCCTGGTTTTCAGTCCATGAACATAGCCAGTCTTCCCATCCCTCATTTGTCGTTACGCATGTATTCATTATATATGTTTGTTTGTACCTTTTTGACTCTTAATGTTATGCAGTGCATGTTCTTCGCTGCATACTTTCACTGACTTCTATCTTTTATAAAAAAAAAAATTTTTTTGCAACTCTTCTACACACATCTGTTTTGGTCTCTGTTCTTTTATTTCTGTTCATTCACTTTTGTCCTCTTGTATCCTGCTCCTGTCTTCCATTCCTTCTCTCATTGATATCGTTTGTCTTCATTTAGTCCTCGCATTTTAAGTCCATGTGTTTTTGACCCAGTGCTCCTCAAATGTAACAGTATTTACTAGGGCTGTCAATTTAACAGTAATTTAGGTCATTTATTTGTTACAAACATGTGACGCATCACATTTAATCAGTTCTAATAATTTATCGGCTATCAATTTAACATTAATTTAGGACATTTAATTCTTAACTTGTGGAATAACACATTTAAACAAGTTGAGACGCTCATGGCACAAGGTGCTAAAAAACAGCGAGACATGGCACAAGACACATCTGTTTAGCACATTTACATAGACCGACAATTTAAAAAGTCTTCAACGGGCAAAAGGACAAAATGGATTGTGCAAAAGTATACTTCCCTCGGGTAATTTTGACGCGAAACTCATTTTAAATAGAAAATAAAAAATTAAGTTTTCATCAGAGTGTTCCAAGACTTCAGAACTTTTGTCGCACTTGAACCAAGAATACACAAACAAATTGACTGGATTTTATGTGGTTGTAATGAAAAATTACTGAATGCTTCAGTATACATAGAAAAGCCTACAAATTGCTCAAAATTAAAACTAAAACTACTAAAACTAAAAAATGAATTTATAATGTCGACATGTGTATCTGAATGCATACCGAAGAGAAATGACTTTAGGACCCAGCGGAATAGCGCATTTGCTCCAAATAGAGCTATAAAGCCACCTAGAGGAAAGAGTCATGAAATATGTTACATCATTTTTTTCCACAAGAGGTCTGCAGAGGCACCCAAATTGACTCGAAGTAATATGGTTTGAGCTGGTCATTTCATGTATTGGAGTTATTTGGAATTTAAGTTGAAAGAATGTGCTTAAATTAAATTATTTATTGATTAAAATCTAATAATTTGAAGGTAAAAAAAAAAGACCTGGAAAAAATTGCATTTAAAAAATAGAAAAAAATGATTATAAAAATTATATGGTATAAGCTGTCTGGACAAAAAAAAAGTATCATTTTAGGGCTTCGGGTCATTTTGACCCATGAGGGAAGGATTTGTTACAGGATGCGAGGGAGAGATGATATAGAAATTTAACAATATATTGACTTCTAAAGCCACTTTATTCCGTACTTAGTCTCACACAATAATGTCTTTAAATAATTTTGATTAATCAGCATTTCATGTAATTCAATTCAAATGTTGATTGATGATTTAATTGACAGCCCTATTATTTACAAATAAATATTACCTTTTTTTCCCTATCTGTGCCCTATACCATCCCATCTGTAAAGATAAAGCTACATTTGTCATGCTTTATTAGTGTTGATGGAAAATGTCACTTTGTCAAAACAAATGTTGTTTTCTTTTTTGTTAATGTTAGTTATGTTAATGTTAAAGTTACCTCAGCGGCACTGTCGCCACACATGATGCACTTCTATGCTTTTGACTACTTTGTTTGTTTGTTTTTTTTAACAGTAAGAGTATGGTAACATGTAAATGTACTTTAACCTCATCTTTCTTTCCCGTTGCTCTTTCTCCTCACCCAAACGCACTTTCTTTGTCACTGTCTCACTTTTCTTCCCAGGGGGTCGCATGATATCAGTAACCGGTTAATTATCCTCTTATCTTTTCCTGTGTAATGTGGTTTATATGTCAAAGTTGCATATGAAATGCCCACTGTTCCTTACCCACTTTCCCAATGTGGTGTATGGTGCATTGAGTGCGATTGAGTTTGCACCGTTTGCTGTATGTGGAATGGAAGCGTCAGTTTATTACATGCAAAATTGAGAACGTATGACAACTGCTTGAATTAATAATCAGTATGTTTGATGGGCATTTGTTACACAATGGCTCGTCACTCTTATGAGATGAAATGCTTCCATTTCATTTCAGTAGATGCAAGCTCTGTCCTAGTTACTCACCGCCTGACCTGCTCCTTTACTCGGTTCTCTTTAGTTCACTAGATCTAGCCTTCACACCAGGCACTCTTCTCATGCATGAGGGTTAAAGACGACTGATTTTTTTTTTTCTTTCTTTCTTTAGTGTACAAAATATCAAGGATTCTGGCATCCAAGTTTGTAATTCAGGAGATATAAGCATTTATTAATTGATGTGTTTCCTGTTATTGTCAGCTGGATTGGACCCCATTCAGAAACTTTTCCTAGATTCAATCCGTGCATACTCCACACAAAGCGGGTACATGGTGTTTTACTATCATTTCTCTCGTGCGTCTTTTTTAAGAGTATTTTGCTGCTCTAATACTGTGGTTAATCTTACTTTATAATAAAGTGTATAAATGCTGTTCATGTTTTCTCAGTGCCGCTGGTGGTCTAGTTGATGCTGGTCCAGAGTATCAGAAGGCTCTTGCTGAGGAAATAGCCAAACTGCAGCGGTTGTACGGTGGTGGTGATCTGGCTTCCTTCCCAGAATTCAAGTTCCATGGTGTGTTAAGATTAAATCTATTTGCTTTATAAATGATCTTTGTGTGAACCACTCTAAAGGAGTATTGAAACTATGCTATTTCATGATCGTTTGTAGTTGTGGCATGTCTGACATTTTAGTTTTGTTTGATTGTTACTGCATTTGTCGTAAATTTGAATTTTCTAACTAACTAACGTTATCCTGTTTTGTTTTTACAGAGCCTAAATTTGATGAAGTGTCCAAGTAAACATCTGTTTTCCTCTCCTGTGCCTAAGTATCAGATTTTGTGAAAGATGTCTTTAAATGGCTTGTCTTTCATCTGTAAAAGTGAATATTTTGTGAGATTTTTAATTTAGTGAGACTCTACATACTAAATAGCTATTTTTCAAAAAGTCTTGTCTAATGGAAAAACGTTACCTATGTCATGTACTATAAATGCACATGTGGAAGAGAATATTTCTCAGCTGTGAAATAAATGCTTGTCGCTTTCCATAATGTTTGTCAGTGATTTTAAGTATCTGGGGAAAGAGCTGAATAAACTGAGCCAACACGTGTTCTGTCTGGTCTGCATGTTTTCTTTTTTTTAGAAATTATTTGAATAATGTAAAATTGTGTGCAATGGTATAAAATATTGTAATAGTTCATCTTAGATCTTGGATTATTAATATAAGTTATGTTACATCTTTAAAAGATAATAGATATTTAATATTTTTAAGGAGGGATGCAATGGCTATACAAATAAACCCTGACAATTTTAACAATTGTCTAAATCAGTTTTGTACTTTTAAAATCTGTGAAGAGTACAGTTTATTTGTTTGCATGTGAATGCTGTTTGACAATACAGCAAACAATTTTACGATTTGTGTCATTTCTGGGATTTGTTGCCTTTTGTGTCCCCACTAAAGATCATGATCTTACTGCCTTAAAATGCTGAACAATATCAATTTTAAAGCTGTCTTAGTCATAAATAACACAATTTGAACTCTAAGCATATTGAGGTTGGTTCAAAATAATTATTTGAGACATTTTACAGCCTTTTGAACCACCATTAATCACCTTTTTTTCTGTCCCTTGGCTTGCGTATTCCATTTACTCTTACTATACCAAAATCTTTACATTGTTAAGTATATTCAATTCAATTCAAATGTATTTGTATAGCGCTTTTCACAATACACATTGTTTCAAAGCAACTTTACAGAAAGTGCATTTCATAAACGTACATTGAAAAATGTTAGAAAGAGAATGTTAAAGAAAAATTTTAGAAAAAGTTAATCAATCATGTATATCAGTGTATAAAAGTATATCAGTAATGATTTATTTAATTAATTTATTTATTTAATTTATAGTTTTTTTTATTTTCAATTATTACATTTATTTTATCAATTACAATAAAAGGGTTTTAGCATGTCCTTCAAGTTATTGTCCACTGTTTTGACTAATTTCCCTTCAACAAAAAAAAAAAAGCTGAATGACATCACTTCTGTCATCACTTCTGGGAAAACAACTTAAGCAAGTGAGTGAGATCCTCTATTGTTTGAACTTATTATTTTGACTAATTTGATGTGGTCAAACTCAACACGTGGTAATTTTCCCAACAAGGGAAATATGAAAAAGTGAGTAGAAAAATCATGTTTTTAAAATTACAGTTTAAAGACCATGCCATTATTTATTTGATGAACCTTCTGTTAATTTCTTGTTGCTCAGACATGGTGCAGTGGCTGATTTTAAGTCACAATGTCCATTTTGTTAGTGTCAACCTTGTTAAGTCATAAGACCTAACAGAGGACACTGAGAGTGAACATATAGCGACCTTTTAAAGTTCTTTGGTGATGTTTTACATATTGTTTCCTATCAAAATCCAGTTCAAAGTAATATTGTAACTGGTTGTATGTGAGAGATCCATTTTTCCCCCTTGTCCACTCTGATACTTTGAGTAAACTGTTTAGCAGTTTGTACAATAATTTCATTTAAAAAAGGAAAAAATTACAATAAAATAAAAATGAAAATGTATTTGAATATCAAAATGTAAAGTGAACAAAAACGCCTTTTACGCATTTATCTGAAAAAGAACAATTTAAAATGGTGCATTTGTGAGAAAGTAAGTAGGCCTACAGTTAATTCATAATATACCATTTTTTGATAGCCCAATTTACTATCTGGTATGCTTTTAAAGGGACAAAGTGAGTTTAAGAAAATGTACACAATGCAAATAAATTCGAATATGTATTTTAAAGTGTTTTCTACCATTTCATTGACTTTGCTTAATAAATGGTTACATTTATTTACCCGAGCTTGCCAAAAATAATTTTAAAATGTGTTACATCGTCGTATCATGATTACACACACACACAAAACTTTTTTCCCCAAAATTTTTTCTAAATTTTATGATGTCCCAAAAGCACCGAATAATGACCCATTTAATGATAAAAAAAACAAACAAAAAACAGAAATTCGCTAAATATTTTGTTAAAAGTGTGAAAGACTTTTATTACCACGCTTTACAAATAAAAAGTAAGTTTTGAAGAAATATCGATGCGGATGACCGAGTCGAGAATTGTATTTTCCACACGGACAATAATAACAGGAGAACAAAGATGGCGACGTCCCTGCTCAGGTTAGGTCGACTTGGATCTGTCAAGGTAATAATAGACTAATCTTACTGATATTTACGGAGATGATCTACAGATACGTTGTAAATATGCTATTGATCACGTGCCTTTCGAATGAGACTTTTATAAAGACACGATAAAAAGGGACTTATGTCCGTCATACTCATAACCTCATAGTGAATATGCGGATGTATAGCTAATAGCCATATGAAGTGCATGTATATTAGTGCTGTCAAATCGATGAATCGCATCTAACATTAAATGTTTGTTTACATTTTATATATATATATATATATATATATATATATATATATATATATATATATATATATATATATATATATATATATATATATATATATATATATATATATAATTATTTGTGTGTGTGTGTGGGTATTTATTTATTTATATGTGTATATTTATGTTATTTGTGCTGTGTTGTGTTGCATTATAGAGTGCATTAATTGTATACTTTTTAAGACTAATATACCTTTCTGTCAGTGTCTCCTGCGTGACAGCTGGAGTACACCAAGGACCCCATTTGTTGCAGCACTGTGCACTAAAGGGGATGTCCCACCCAAAACACCAAAAAAGGCAAAGGCTTCAAGTAAGAGTAAGGGCATGCTTTTTCTTTACATAAATCTCCAATCTCAAGTTTGAATCCTCCTGAATGTCTTAGGGTGCGTTTCCCAAAAGAATTATAAGCCTAAGTTGAAATCGTAGAGAGAGACCATTGGTGGCTGTTGTTCTATGATCAACTTAGGCTTACAATGCTTTTGGGAAATGCATCCCTGTTTGTTTCATGTCCACATATTATAATCCAATCTCATTTGTGATGTGTCTACAGCACGATTATATGTTTAATCACCATTTGTGCTTAGAGGTGCTGTAAGTGATTTTAGCTATACTTCTTCCATAATTAGGGCCTGTCCCAGTACCCACACTTGCAGTCTTTATACTTGACCACTTGTCTACTTACACTATGTATTTCATGTATTATAAGTGTTCAAGTGGGCGTAAAGACTACAAGTGTGCTTAGAACTTTTGATTACCCTATGGGACAAACTATATCATATTGTTGTTAAAATACAAGTAACAATATTTTAAAGAGCTTTTTTACACATTTTGATTTTCAATACTTTGCACTTTGAAATAAACTTCTAAATGTCTGTTCAGTGGATCCTATGTAACAGAGATGACTAGATTTAATGTATTAATCGTGATTAAAAGTTATAAAACAGTTTTTGTTTACAGACCCTGGCAAATTTTTCAGAACAACTAATATTACAGTAATATAATAGGGACATTTAAGTGTGGTAATAAAAAAAACTAAAATAAAAATAAACCTTGCAGCTCCTTTAAGCGCATTGAACAGCATCTACCATGACATTTTCATGTTCATTGCTGTGGAAGAAAATCAAAAGCACTATTTAGTTTTGGCTGAAATGGTTGAGAATGTACTTGAGAATGTACAATTGTAAGCCCATGCAGTTATACTAAATTATTTAAAATTGTACACTCCTAAAGAAGTCTGCATTATTATCATTGGTCAAGGCATTCCTCAGTTTTTCACTATTGAAGGTGACATTGTTTAGATTAATACTTTCAATATTTTCAATTTGTAGTACTTTTACTGTGCAAAGTAATGGTTTCACTGACATTGTTTGGGGCAGACATTTTTTTTTATTATTATTATTATTTTTTTTTTTTTTTTTACATCACATCCATAAGCTACAATTCGTTGCTAGTCAAGTTTATAATTTAGGGAACATTCTCATTCAAGAGAGCATTGTATCGGACATGCAAAATATGGATATGCCCTTAAAGATCATTTATTTAATTTGCATCAGAATATTTCATGGAGCATTATTTGTATATTTCAAATGGGTATATTTGGTAAAAGATTTTTCATCTTTTAGTAGTACACTAGCATATACAATTACTACCTTTAAAAATGTCGGGGTCAGTAAGATTTAATGTTTTTGAAAAGAGCTTCTAATGCTCACCAAGACTACATTTATTTGATCAAAAATACAGTAAAAACAGTAGGACGCAAGTGTAGCGTAAGTTCTAGTGACGGACGCGCAGAGAATAGAGCAAAACAAAACTTGGTTCTTGCAAGAACTAACATATTCTCACTGGAGCGTCCTACTTCATACGCTGGAACGCCAGTCTCTCGTGAATGAACGTACGACAGTTAGCGGAAGTTAGAGATTAGTTTGTAAAGTTTTAAATAGGGATATTTTTCTTACACAAACGTATAGCTTCACTTCAGAAGGCCTTTATTAACCCCCCATAGCCGTGTGGAGTAGTTTTATGATGAATAGATGCACTTTTATGGACTTCAAAACAGAAACAGCCATTCACTGCCATTATAAAGTTTAGATTTTTTATATAACTCTGATTGTATCTTTTATAACATTATAAATGTATTTTCTGTCATCTTCAATCAATTGAATACATTATTGCTGCATAGAAGAGCTAATTTCTTTTTTTTTTATCTTACTGACCCCGACTTTTAAAGGTAGAGTCACAAAACTAAAATTTTGATTTAATGTGGTCTTTAAATTAAATTATTGCTCTAGAATGTGAATGCTAATTAGCTGAACCAGCCTGAAAATGCAGTTTTTAGCCTGGTTTCAGCTGAAGAGCCTGAAGAGTAAAGAGTAAAAAAATGTATTGGTGATTTTGAAGTATTTAACTCTTTCCCCACCATTGATGGAAGTTTCCGTTGTTAACTTAACTTTATTGTCCTTGAAGGCAATTCTTTACGTAGACGGCAGTATACACATACATGCATACAGCAACACACACCAAATAAACACACATTTTATAACAAGTCATTTATGAGAACGCTTCCCCCACCTTTCTGGCTTTCCGTGTTTTCACTGCTATATAGTAGGGGCCACTATTACACATCTTCTGAAAGAGTACAGAATCTCTGGATCAAAACACAGGTGAAAAAGAAGCTGAAACAAGCGGTAGCATATGTAAGCAGATGCATAGTAAAATAATGCGATCATGAGCATTAAACGGCATATAAATCAAAACGGCCTAATGTTACTGAATGAAATGTTGACCCAGGACATGGCATAGTGTTAGGCATTAGGGGTGTTGATGGACTCTACTCCATCTGGGTTTTGATCATCGTTCTGAATCCAGATATTATAATATAATTCAGATATTCACACAACAAAATATTCTGGGGGCCATGACAATTTTGTGAAAATTATCAAAAATGCTGGTGGTGGTTGGCAAATTTTTAAAAAGATGCTGGCGGGGAAAGAGTTAATTGAAACATAACAAACAGACTTTGGTCTTTCTACATTCAAATAGAGCTGTACTTGCATGCCTAATGCCTAGTTAGAAAATAGTTACCCGGGAGGCATTACCAAGAGAGCTGCTGAGTGTTCTGACTTTCCTTAAAAAAAGGCACTTTTTTTAGGGTTTTCTTATGGTGTTTGCTGGGTTTAATAGATACATTGAACTGGAGGGTTTCTCAAATGTAATACAAAAAGCAATCTGATATATTTTATCCCATTTGCCGTTTCCTCAGCCATAGAGGCCGATGAGAGAGCCTCACTTCTAGCCTACAAGTCCACTGTTGCCTTCCCTTCTAAGCTGTCTGCCACAGGATTTCTTCTCAAAGACGTAGCTTTAGGTGAGACTGAAACTGCTGAGGTGGTTTCTACAATCGCTGCAAATGAGACAACAACTGACAGTCCTGTTGTTGAAACGGCAGCAGCTGATGTTGCTGTAGAAGAGGCAAAGATCACTGAAGTCCCACCTACTGATGGAGCCACTACAGAAAGTGAAGGAAGCAAGACCTCGGATGTTAAGGCAGAAGTACAGAAAGATCAAGATACCTCTTCCTCATCCTCCAGTGATTCTGATTCAGACTCCGATTCGGATGATGAGAAACCGAAGACTGAAACACTGACGCAGTCTGGAGAGAAAGCAGCAGAGGAGAAGAAAGCTCCTAGTCTGACTATTGAAGAAGTAGATGTTACAGATAAGGAAGCAAAGCCTGAAATTGCCTCACTTGGAGAAGCTCAAGAAAGTGCTGAAAATGTGACTAAAGCAACACCAGAAGAGGTTCCTGCACCAAGTGCTACACCAGTGGGATCAGTGGAGACCCTTATTGATCCTGCCCCTGTATTATCCTCTGTGACTGAAGCAATTCCTGAAGTTAATGAAGCAAAGCCTGAAAGTGCTGAAAATGTGACTAAAGCAACACCAGAAGAGGTTCCTGCACCAAGTGCTACACCAGTGGGATCAGTGGAGACCCTTATTGATCCTGCCCCTGTATTATCCTCTGTGACTGAAGCAATTCCTGAAGTTAATGAAGCAAAGCCTGAAAGTGCCTCATTTGGAGAAGCTCAAGAAAGTGCTGAAAATGTGACTAAAGCAACACCAGAAGAGGTTCCTGCACCAAGTGCTACATCAGTGGAGACCCTTATTGATCCTGCTCCTGTACTATCCTCCACGACTGAAGTAATTCCTGAAGTTTCCAGTGAATCCGTTATAGTTGCCACTCCTGACAAGATGGTGGACACTGCAACAGAAATTAAAACGGCTCCTACGGAGGAGATTGCTGTTGAAAAGGAACCAGAATTTAAAGTTGAAGAGGGACCAGTAATCAAAGTTGAAGATGCTGTCAAAGTTTCTGCGGAAGTTGTCCCAGGAGACACTACAGAAGCCAGGCCCAAAGAAGTAGCTGACACCGCTGTTGATGCTAGTTCTGAAGTATCTCCTGAGGCTCCAGGAGATGTTGCTGCACCCAAAGCTGAGGCAGGAACACTGGCAGCCCCTTCAGAAGAGCTGGTAGACCCTGCACCTGTGACCGCTGATGCTGTAGAGGCTCTGGCTGAGACGGACGTTGTGGAAACACCTGAGGGTACACCGCACATCCTTACTCAGTTTCTTTCTCTGGATCCGTCACATCACAGAAACACATTTCTCTTACCATTAATTCAACACTAATATCTTTTCATGGCTGTAGTGGGATTGCTATTACTAAGGCTTTTGCTCAAATGGCTTTGCAACTTTGAATCTTCATTGTGCATTTGCTTTTGAATTCGTTTATTTTTTTTTTTATTATTATTATTAACTTTTGCATGACTTTGCATGACTACTTTAGAATGTATTATTTATACCTAAACTGAATGTTCCTTATGTTGAGGTTTGAATTGGCTTCTATTTATAATTCACTACTTGTGAAAGTTTAATTAGCCATTTAACTCATTTCAAAATAGTCCGGCAGATCTAGAGCGAAATTAACAATGAACATGTTTTCCAAAATTACCATTAGAACTATCGTCACTTTACTCAAGCTGTGCATTTCTGCTTTCATCAACATGTCTATCTCTGAGTCGTTCACACATACAGCAGTATTCAGCGACAACATCCATCCAGCCATCCATCCATTCATATATCTATCTGTCCATCCATTCTTCTTATCTATCTATCGCTCTGTCTATCTATCTGTTTGTCTCTCTGTCTGTCTCCATCCATCCAATCTTTTTCATAATCGTTCATCCGGTTGATGTATTATCCATTTGATCAGTTTTTCTAAAGATATGACTCTTCATTAACAGTAGGACTGTAGGAACACCTGCTTAAATCAACAATACTAACATCATTGATACAATTTCTGTATGTGTGAACACTCTTTAAGGACACTGGAGGGGTAGAATGGTTGTGGCTCACTGACTCTTTTTCCATTAAAAATATGCTAGGCAACCCAGCTCAATTAACAAATCATAATTTTAAAAAGTACCTGATAATCCAAATGATCAACACCTTATTTAGTGTGTCCACTGGTACGGATTGACAGGAGCTAATGCGTTCTCAATGGAAACTGAGGCTCACATAGTGGATTGAGATCTGGGGAATTTGGAGGCCAAATCAACACCTCAAACTCGTTGTTGTGCTCCTCAAACCATTCCTGAACCATTTTTGCATTGTGGCAGGGCGCATTATCCTGCTGAAAGAGGACACAGCCACCAGAGAATACCATTTCCATGAAAGGGTGCACATGGTCTGCAGCAATGCTTAAGTAGGTGGTATGTGTCAAAGTAACATCCACATGGATGGGAGGACCCAAGGTTTCCCAAAGCATCACACTGCCTCTGCCGGCTTGCCTTCTTCCCATATTGCATCCTGGTGGTGCCATGTGTTCCCCAGATAAGCGACACACATGCACCTGGCCATCCACGTGATGTAAGTGATTCAACAGACCTGGCTACCTTCTTCCATTGCTCCATAGTCCAGTTATGATGCTCACATGCCCACTGTTGGCGCATTTGGTGGTGGACAGGGGTCAGCATGGGCACCCTGACTGGTCTGCGGCTATGCAGCCCCATACTCAACAAACTGCAATGCACTGTGTATTCTGACACCTTTCTATCAGAACCAGCATTAACTTCTTGAGAAATTTGAGCTACAGTTGCTCGTCTGTTTGACCCGACCACAAGGGCCAGCCTTCGCTCCCCACGTGCATCAATGAGCCTTGGCCACCCATGACCCTGTCGCCGGTTCACCACTGTTCCTTGGACCACTTTTGATAGATATTGACCACTGCAGACCGGGAACACCCCTCAAGGGCTGCAGTTTTTGGAGATCTTGTCTAGCTGTCTAGATGTCGTCTCACTCAAATCCTTACGCTTGCCCATCACATCAACTTTGAGGACAAAATGTTCACTTGCTGCCTAATATATCCACCCACTAACAGGTGCCGTGCTGAAGAGATCATCAGTATTATTCACTTCACCTGTCATAATGTTATGCCTGATTGGTATATATTGTATATATTATGAGGCTATATTAGGCAAACATTTTGTCCTGCGAACAAAGTTGATGTGTTAGAAGCAGGAAAAATGGGCAAGCGTAAGGATTTGAGCAAGTTTGACAAGGGCCAAATTGTATAGAAACTATATAAACTGTAGTGCTGTTGAACAGGTTTCTTCCGCACCAGTGGACATGTAGGATAAAGCCAGCTTTACATAATTTTACACTTTTCTTAAAACATTTTTACCCCTGCATAAGTGTAAGATTAACTTTTGCTTTTTTGTGCCTTTCTATTGTTTAATGCACGTCTTATAAGCAATGTAAAACACTCTTTCTGCCCCTGTATATATGAATATCTCCACTCCCAGATGTGATGTATATTTTAAGCTTGATGTATGCATTTTCTTGTTTTGTGAATTAAATATTGTTTATGTGATCATGTTATGCTAAAGATAATATTAATGGTTTTAGCATGTGAAGACTGAAGTCGACATGCAGGGCGAAAAAATATATATATCGTGGCCATGATTTAAGAATTCATTCTCTTGTTTTAGTAAATTGTGGACTGCGTAATAATTTGTTCCTTTGATTTAACTAAACCAAAATGAGGGAACAAATCAGTTCAACGCAGCCACGATTTACTAAAACGAGAATTCATTCTTAATTCATGGCCATGATATATATATATATATATATATATATATATATATATATATATATATATATATATATATATATATATATATATATATATATATATATATATATATATATATATATATATATATATATATATATATATATATATATATATATATATATATATATATATATATATATATATAATATATATATATATATATTTTGGTCTGCGGTGCTCAATAAATTACAAATAAGTGCATATGTTGAGATTCATGAATGTGGGATGTTTTATTTATCAGTTTGTGCAGTTATGCTTTAGCTTGGTTGTTATAGTGTTGTTTGTATAATATTGATGTTTATGGTAGTACAATAACAGAGTAATGTGGAAAGATCCTCTCTTTATAAGCAGCTGGTTTACTGTTCTTGTTGTTACAGTTTGATTGAGCTGTAGTAGGTGAAATGGAAAATTACTAAGTAATTAAGTTTATCGTGAGAGAAACTGTCAGACGTCTAAAAAGCTATAGGCCCCTCACACCTTTTTTGTGTAAAGGACCACCTGGGGATTGGGAGTGATCCCTGTAACACCACGAGAGGTGTGAAGATTCCACTCAGAAATGCTTTTGAAGAGTAAAGGAATTAACAGGAGGGCTCTTTCTAGATTCTTTTAGATGTCATTTCCTCTGTGATCATTTCAAATCTTTATCTAGCATGTAGTTTTAATTTTTACTTTGATTCATCCTTGTGCGAATCTCTTCATTCAAGATTATTTTCTAATCTAAAACAAATGTTCAGTATTTACTAGTTTTTCTTTGGGCTCGTACTTATTACATGGGCTTTTCTTTCTGAAACAACAACTTGTCTTTATGTAGCTGTCAGATGCATTTAGTTTGGTAATTTTTTCCCCCAGTTCCACGTGTCTTGCATTTAATATCTTACATTATTAATATCCTCAGAACAAGCCCCTGAGAAGGCCCCGGAGCCAGAGCCGGAGCCCTTTGACAACACCACATACAAGAACCTGCAGCACCACCAATATAACGAATACACCTTTGCTGATATGGATGTAGAGATGTCTAAACACCGGCTGCCGCAGCCTTCCGCAGTCAGGCACTGAGTCTTCATCACGTGGCCTGTATTATTGTCCACATGTTCTTTTGTTCTTCAAATGATTTGCTGAATAATCTCAAGCTTTACGCTAGAATTCTATAATCATGGAATTAAAACAGATTGTTTAACTTCATCTGAGTGGGTTGATTTTTCTTTTGTTGTAGTTGTCTTCGACAGTATTTGAATAGCGTTTAGGTCACTTTACACTTCTATTCTAATGAGACTATGCCTGCTTTCACTTTATTGCATTGTTTATAGCATTACTTTAAATGGGTAAATGGTTTAAATGCTGTATTTCCGTCACGATCCAGTTCCACCCATTTCAGAACTGTTTTATGACTTAATAATTGGGCAGCAAAACTATTATAATATAACCAAATTAAAAGAAATGGTGACTAATCATCCCCATTGAACCACTGAACCATCTGTCTATCTGTGTCTCTATCGTTCTGTCTGTCTATCTGTCTGTCTGTCTCTATCGTTCTGTCTGTCTGTCTGTGTCTCTATCGTTCTGTCTGTGTCTCTATATTTCTGTCTGTCTAACTGTCTTGTCTGTCTGTCTCTATCATTCTGTCTGTCTATCTGTCTTGTGTCTATCGTTCTGTCTTGTCTGTCTGTCTTGTGTCTATCGTTCTGTCTGTCTATTGTTCTTTCTGTCTGTCTGTCTGTCTGTCTCTATCTGTCTGTGTCTATCATTCTGTCTGTCTGTATCGTTCTGTCTGTCTCTGTGTCTCGTTCTGTCTGTCTCTATCTGTGTCTATTGTTTTGTCTGTCTATCGTTCTGTCTCTATTGTTCTGTTTGTCTCTGTCTATCATTCTGTCTGTCTCTATCGTTCTGTCTGTCTATCTGTGTCTATCGTTCTGTCTGTCTGTCTGTGTCTCTATAGTTCTGTCTGTCTCAATCATTCTGTCTGTCTTGTGTCTATCGTTCTGTCTGTCTCTATCTATCGTTCTTTCTGTCTCTGTGTCTCGTTCTGTCTGTCTCTATTGTTCTGTTTGTCTCTGTCTATCATTCTCTGTCTCTATTTTTTCTGCCTGTCTGTCTCTATCGTCCTGTCTGTCTATTGTTCTTTCTGTCTGTCTCTATCTGTCTGTCTGTATCGTTCTGTCTGTCTCTATTGTTCTTTCTGTCAGGCTCTATTGTTCTTCTGTCTGTCTCTGTCTGTATATCGTTCTATCTGTCTGTTTGTCTCTATCGTTCTTTCTGTCTCTCTTTCATTGTGTCTGTCGCTGTCATTCTGTCTGTCTCTTGTTCTGTCTCTATATCGTTATCTATCATTCTGTCTGTCTCTGTCGTTCTAGCTGTCCCTATCTGTCTGTTTGTCTCTATCGTTCTTTCTGTCTGTCTTTATTGTTCTGTCTGTCTCTGTTGTTCTTTCTGTCTATCTGTCTCTGTTGTTCTTTCTGTCTCTTTTGTTCTTTCTGTCTGTCTCTATATCGTTCTCTCTGTCTGTGTCCATGTTATTATGTCTGTCTATCTCTCTCTATATCTATTGCATCACATAGCCTTGCAGAAAAATACCCTGCAATTGATTTATTTAGGAATTTGAAGACATTTTTAGGCACAACAATAAACTAAACCGCACTATAATGGTACAGATTTGTTAAACAAATTGTCCCGGTCCTGGTAGTCCCATAACGGGGAGTGTTTAAAATATTCGCTGAGGGCGAGAACTTCGCCTTGCCTCACGTCACTTCTCCTCCCTCAGCGCAAATATTCATGAGCTGAATGTCCTGCGTCCCCTTGCGTGATGACGTAGCGCGACAAATGCGGATCCCGATTGCTGCAGCCGCTTGTCAGTGTGACGAAGATTGGCACCCAGGTAAGCTGTCACTCAAACTCGTCTTTTTCCGTTCCCTATCAATCAAACAATCCGAGCAACACACAAAAATGCCCGGGGCTGAGTGAAAGAGAGCATACGCTGTTAGGGGCTCATGGGAGTTGCATGGGACAGTCGAGACAATCTTGCCCTGTAAATCTGTTGAAGTAAAAAAAATGTCGGCTTTTTAATAGACAGGAGGTTTCATTCTAGCAAGGGCGAGCGCAGTGAAGGCCCGTGTTTAGCAGCTCTCAGTCAGGCCAGATGAGCGCGAGACAACTGTCTCCGGCCTACATTCATAGCTTATAGTGGGTTTTTAAGCTAACAACGATTAGATGGCACCTTAACGGCTTTTAAACTGCGTTCACATCGAGGACAGCGTTCATGTGCAAGAAACGCGAGGCATTAGAATTAGCGTTGGCGGTGTTGCTGTTTGGCGCTCGCTGCACGCGCCTTGTCTGCTGCTATAGCGACTCGCTCCCAGTGTTTGCTAGCGTGCTAATGCACGAGCTAACGGCTCTGTTCGTTTGTTACAGGGAGAAACATGGCGTTTTCTACTTTAGCACCCGCTGCTTCGTTTTGTAACGAGCCCGAATAATGTTAACGTTTCTGCTACAATGACCAGTGTTTTCTTGTTCTTCAAAGTTTGGTAGATAAACCAACAGACCACCGCGGACTCACTGTGATTTGTCTGTTTAATAAATCAACAACGCTTTAGCTAGACTTGTTTATACACGAAACCCTCACATTTATTCTGGTTAAGATTGATTTACATGGCCGTGCCAATATATGAATTGAGCATAATTTTGCACGGCATTGTGCTGGGTAATGAATAGCATGTATGTATATTGATAAAGGGATTCCTTGAAAACACAACACAAGTCGCCAACGGAATGTCTCGAGACGTAAAATAAATAAAGTATTCATGTCCACCAGAGCAGATGTGCTAGTGGGTGTGTGAATGTTTGTTTTAAAGCATGAAAATGGCGCTCTACAGCAGGGGGTTTCAATCTTTTAATAGATGCTACCAAATATGATCATTCTTCATGTGCGTGACCCCCATCCTAAAATTTTAAATGCACCTACTGTATATGTTTTCATATGTAAAGAAAGACCCTGTTAATACTGCGAAAAATTCATAGAAATGTATGGAAAATGTTTTAATGCGTTATATTTTCAGTATTGTAGCTACTGTTTGATGTAATATCTATTTAAATGTATTTTAATATTTTTTTAATTATTTAGAACCATTTTTATTATTATAGTATTATGTACAGTTTTGGGGAAAGTTACTTTTAAAAGTAATGCATTATAAGTGTGTGTTACTCTGTAACTAATTGCATTACTTAGTTACTTTTTATGGAAAGTAATGCATTACATTACTTTTGCGTACTTTTTCTCACCTGAGCTAGGATTTTAAAACCTTTTAGCTTTGCTGCCATTCATTCAGCAGTGCATAAGAATTGGACACAGGAGAAGACCGCTCAATATTTTTACTTAAGCAATAAAAAAATGTGTTGATGTTTATCAAAAGACATTTTTGAATTGGTTACAATTATCCATCATGTTTACACAGTGCACACAACACCTCTTAAGGCCCTGAGATACTCACGGCAAAGTTCTTTTTCGTTCTTCGCTTTGGGGTATAAAAAAGATGCCGCCCATACTTCATCGTTTATGTGCTGCACGCTTTGCTTTCAATAACAAAAATACCAAAAATTACATCAGTGAGAAAATGGTAGTTAAGAAATCATCTGATCATAGCGATATGGATATGTTTGCACAAGCTCTGCAAATCCGCACTTCAGTAAAGTCACGCTTATTTATACAACACTTTATAATGGATAGTTAAAAGCAGTGTGTTCATGTTTTTACTTGCGGATGTCCAACCTTGAGTGTCTGGACAGAAGTGTTTAAAGGGTTACTTCAGCGATTTTGCATTAAGCTTTGTATCAGTAGAAACCCGGTAGTATATTCGAATGATCATACTTTCCCCCCTCATGTCCCTCTGAGACGAGAGAATTATGCATTTTATTTCTGGAAAAAAATCCTCAGATGACGCAAATATCGTCTTTTTTTTGTCATCGGATGATTTTTTTGGCCAGAGGCTAGAGACAGAGGCTAGAGCCAGTAGAAGGAGCTGTTCCGCACGTTATCAACCTGCCCATAGGGGTGGGATCTCACTCACAGAATGTAATTGCGCACGGCTGCTCGGCTCGGGCATTCATAACGGAGCAAAGTGAGTGTTGCAACTTTTCAATGAATTCCTATGAAAGTTTAGCCTCCATATGTGATCTGAAAACACGCCAGACTGGACATGCATCGTGAATGACTGCCACGCTTACTTCAGCTCTGCTCAGCTCTTCTGGTGATGAATGAAATCTGACTCCTGCTGCGTTTGTCCTGTGACTTTCGTTCGGCTCACTCACACTTTATTGAAAAGACACGTTCAGTTTTTAATTGTAGGTTTATTCTCTAATGGAACGAAATTATTTTATTACTATGAAAATCAAAACGACGTCGGTGGGAGCGGTCACCAGTAGCCGTGACTTGGGAGTGGCCTTGTTAAAGGGTAACTAAACCCCTGCTCAGAGCTTAACTCCACCCACTGGAAATTTTCAAAAAATGCTGGAAAAGTGGGCAGAGCCCGGCGGACACAGGGGACGAGCCGAGGGCGGGGCTGAGCGGAGGGCGTGCACCTGAGACCCGCAGTGACGGATTGATTGACAGCTGTCTGACTAGCGAGTCGCAAAGATGGAGAATGACTGGAGTGACGCCAGCTTTGCAACAGAGCGGTCGGAGCCTTATCAATGCGAGCCGCTGCTCAAACTGCGTTAACTCCCGATGCAGACGATGCTAGTGAAGCAGCCGCGCAAGAGCACTGATCTAATCTATCTGCGTCCGCGGCAACCACTTGCGTGTCAGGGTTTGAAAGCGTGTCTCATGTATGAAAATTATCTGTACACATGACGGGCGGCAATAATATCGCAAGAAAAGCCTGACGTGTACTGACAACTGCATTATTTAACCGTATTTTCTTCAATACAATGTTAAAGCAAGTGTCAAGTGAGTTTCATTCATAATGTTTACTTCATGCAATATGACAGTTCATACTGGAGTGAAGCCGTTCTCATCATGAGATTGGGGAAAACATTTCTGAGGGCGCGGTGAGCTCGTGCTAGGGGCGCGGATTGTGAGCCGTTGGAGGTACCATCCTACGTCACGATGTACCACAACGTCCAATAGGAAAATTCAACTGCAGTAGCCACCGTTCAACCTTAAGAGGGCAGCACTTTGGCGGTTTTACACCATATTTTATAGAATTAAAACACTTTATACTCAAATGTCAAAAAATTTACTCGAATCAATGAACAGCATTAATAAAGCCCCAGTATTACAGATCATTAACTAAAAAAAGTTGGTTTAGGGTTTAGTTACCCTTTAAGCAGCGAAGCAAGTGCATTCTGGGAGTTGTTGTCTTTCATCCACATGAGACAAAAATACATTTTCTGTCTTTTCTCAGTCTAGAAGGCACCAAATTCAAAAATAATTTCACATTTCTACTACATAAATCACCCAGTTTAAATACACATTCATCTTCCCAGCGCTGAAGTACCCTTTTAACTAGAAGAATTTGACAAAGAAGATGGAGCCTCAGAGCCACACCCACCTATGTTATCGCCATGGACCAATGGGAGTTCAAAGGGGTCTTTTCCTGAAAGTTCGCTTTGGCAAGATGTTTCAAATTCCCAAAAAAAACTTGTCCCGATTTTGTTCAAAATGACATCACACCAGTAAATGGTGTTACTTCTTTGAAAAGGTGACTTGTTGTAAATGTAAAAGTAATGTTACTTTACCCATTACTTGAAAAGAGTAATGTAAATATGTAATTCTCTTTACTTGTAATGCGTTCCCCCCAACACTGATTATTTGTACATCTTTTTACACCTGTTTTTTAACTTTTCCATAGGTCCCCTAGCTTCCCCTTGTGGCCCCCATGCTCTATACAGTACAAAACATTGACTTTCAATATCAACACATTCAGGCTTCCCTTTGTAAGTTTCCGTTATGCATTCTCCTTTAAATGAGCTCCATATAATAAGAAAGGAGAAAAACCTTGGCCATATGTTTAAATGAACCAGTATCAGTTGATTACGATCAAAAATGGTTTACACATTCATTAACTACTATAATGTCGTTTGTGTCTAGAACCTTTTTTTTTAAAAAAAAAGGTTGCCTGTGGTTACTTTCAGGTCCTTCCCTGCTGCCCGCCCGTATAATGCCCCAGTGTTGGCAGTGGCCACTTTGAATATGATGGCTGCCCAGTCTGTGTCCATAGACAAATATCAAGAGGGAGATCAGCAGGTAGACGTGATTCAAGTGTCTAACTAATGTTCCATCCCTTTTTTTTCTTCTTTTTTTTTGAGAACTGCTAAATGCTTGATAGTTTTTTTTACATTTTGACAGTATTTATTTACACTCTTTCTACAGCATACAGGAATAATCACAGCCCATTTTCTTTTCCCCCTTTATTTTTACATAATATAGTGTTGACTAAATTTGTCAGGTTCAACCATCCAACCCAAAAAATATTTGATTTATACATTTGTATACAATTTTTATTCAATATATACAATTTTATACATTTAATATTTAGTTACTTTTTTTTTTTTTTTTTTTTCAAAAAAGAAAAAAAAACAAAGGGGTCTGGTTTCACAGAAAGGGCTTGGATGAAGCCAGGATTAGGCCTTAGTTAAATTAGGACATTTAAGTAGCTTTTACAAACAGTCCTTAGGGGGGGGGGGGGGGGGGGGGGGGGCATTACTGGTGTGCATCTTGAGACAAAACAATGGCCCTGACATATTTTAAGATCTGTCAGTTTAGTCTGACTAGCTTAAGCCTTGTCTGTGAAACCAGTGGATGAGGTTTTAAACTGTGTAAAACTCGTAAACCTCATATAAAATTAATAGAAATTTAAATGTTTAGTTTGACCTCCTGAGGTTGACATTGACAATCAACATTTTAATTTGATTTTAAATTTCTTGCTAGAAAGTAACAAAATCACGCAAATCAGGGTTTTAAATTTTACAAAAATGTTAAGCCTCATATAAAATTATTAAAACTATTATATAATACTTAATTTGACTTCTTAAAGCTGACAATCAACATTTTAAATACATTTTCTATTTAAACATTTCATTGCGGTCTGTCATTTTCAGTCAAGTTTAACTGTTAACGTGTACATCTTAAAGCATTATAAAGTCATTAAGCTACAAAGGCTAAAATACAACTGTCAAGACAACAGTTAGAGACCTAGTATATGAAATGAAATCATTATTTTGTTTTCCCCTGGATTAGATGCAGGTAATGGAGCAGTCGGAGAGTGACCTTGAAAAGGGCTTTGCCAATGGAAACAGCGGAAGCTCCAGCAGCCCTGTATCCTCTGAACCCCAAACACAAATGGATCTCGACAAAGCCTGTATATATAGGTGACGTGATTGTCCGAATTTACACAAATCTTGTATATTCTATAAATACACACTACCCTTAAAAATATATATTTTTAAAGAAATACTAGTCAGCAAGGACACATTCATTTTGGTCAAAACTGACAGTAAAGACATTAATAATGTTACAAAAGATTTCAAATAAATGCTGTTATTTTGAACTTTCTATTTGTCTAAGAATCCTGAAAAATGTATCACGGGTTCCACAAAAATATTAAGCATTTGTAACATGGATAATAAAAAACGTTTCTTCAGCAAATCAGATATCAGAATGATTTCTGAAGGATCATTTGACCCTGAAGACTAGAGTAATGATGCTTAGACTTAGAATACTATTTCACTATATTGCAGTTTTTACAATATTTGTGATAAAAAAATGCAGCTTTGGTGGGCATACGATTTCTTTCAAACACATAAAAAATCTTGCCGACCCCAAACTTTTGAACGGTAGTGTTGTTTCCCACTCAAATGTGTGCTGGATCTTTGAGTACCACCATGATCCGTGTCGTCTCTTACACATGATTCTTCTCCACCACAGGCATCCCCTTTTCCCTCTCTTGGCTCTGCTGTTTGAGAAGTGTGAGCAGTCGACTCAGGGCTCTGACTGTGTGACATCTGCCAGTTTTGATGTTGACATTGAGAACTTTGTCCGCAGTCAGGAGAAAGAGGGCAAAGCCTTCTTTAGTGAAGACCCTGACGTCGACAACTTGGTAAGAGACAGATGGTGTCAAAATAGCTAATATTACTGTATATACCGTACCTTATAGCTTTGATCTCAACTTCAAACACTGACAAGCATTTCTTTGCTATCAGATGGTCAAAGCCATCCAGGTGTTGAGGATTCATCTGTTAGAGCTTGAGAAAGTTAGTGACCTGTGCAAGGACTTCTGCAGCCGTTACATTTCCTGCCTCAAGACCAAGATGAACAGTGAGACCCTACTGAGTGGAGAACCAGGCAGCCCATACTCTCCAGTCCATGACCAGGTAAAGGCCTTTCCCCTCTTATTTTAGACTCTCACACTCAAAGCAAGTACGTTAAGGAGATTTTTTGTTTCTGTTGTTTTATTAATGTATTTATTATTTTGCAGTTGGTCAACTCTTTCTCCGGTGCCCTCAGCCCACAGGGCATTGTGGTGCCCTCACCAGGTCTTCAACAAGGCAATGTTACAGTGACAGCAGTCAATCCATCACAAGTCGTCCCAGGTACATAGTTCATCTGTTACAAACTTCAGTAAGAAAGCCACTTTTTCACTGTCTCAGACAAAAAACATTCCAGAAGTAATTATTTTCTTATGGAGAACAGTACGGGAGCTGCATGGTGTTAATATCATATGCATATGAAGCTTTTACAGATCCGTTTCCATCCAGTAAGTCGAAGAGAAAAAAATTATCACTTACTGATAAACTGGAGAAGCCACTGTATATAGTAAATTAAAGAGATCGCAGATAAACGTGCGAACGCTACAATAAACGTGTTATCTTGCGTTCGGAGGCGGATGCTGTTGTTTGGGAACGCAGTCATGTAAGACTCTGGGAGAGACTTGTATTGAAACACTTTGACCAACTTTGCTCCGGTATTTCAGAACAAACAAAACAGTATTTCAGATGCTGTGCAACAAGATTGGTCCACTGGTTAGTCCAGTTATCCCGTCCCGCAATGTTTTTTTGATGCGCTTTGAGGAACTGATTTGGTAAATGCGTTTCCATCAGAGTTTGTTTGCATGTTTTCTTATCGGATAAAAATTCAAAGAAACGTATCTGACTCAAACGAGCGCATGCGTTTTGGTGACTTTATATTAGGGTTCAGTTCTCACTATAAACTAACTATTAACTACGACTTTTGCCTCAATAAACTCCTAATTTCTGTTTATTAGTAGTCAGTAAAGTAGTTGTTAAGTTTAGGTATTGGTAGGATTAAGAGATGTAGATAATATGGTCATGTAGAATAAGGCTAGTAGTTATAAGGCTAATAGTTAGTTTCTCCCTAATAGTTAGAGGTTTTATGTTTGTTGTTTTGGCCTTGCCCCCTCTTGAAGCCTTGAAATCCTCCCACATTTGGAAAATAAAAGACCTTGATTTTTACATTGAGTTGTTTTTCATGAATTTTCATTTTTGGGTGAACTATCCCATTAAGTTCAAAACCTTAACATAATACAAACATGAATAAGACAGAAATTTGCTACATTTCTACCACATTGAATTATATTCCAAATCTAGAAAAATGTTATACTATCAAAACAATTAGATGTAGCTCAACACCTACATGGGTGTTAGTCTTTCAATTTCATTACTATCTATGCAAAAGGGGAAAACTTGGGAATAAGTTTGTTCTGTAATGTAAACGTATATAAAATATTACATTTGATTAGACCTAGAAAACCTAAGGTTTTTCTTTCAGATGTATTGGTGGTCATTTGTTTTGTGTTGTGTTGATATATTCATAGATCATAAGTGGAGGGTGACGGCTGCTTCACAACCAATTTTTAAATAATGTCTCCCACCAGGGGGCGAAATGTGACAATCGTATGTAAATGTCAGAGATGGTGGAAATGTGGCTTTAGAGTTGAAAAATTAGATTGTTTGATAGTCATCTTGTGGCATTTTTATATATTTAGATGTTTTAGTAAAAACATGCCTGTTTTTTCATGTTTTGTTGCATTTAAACAATTACACATTTATTATTGGTACATACATTACACTGTGTTGATGAAATATGCCTTCATTATTTATAACTACATTTTTACTAGATTTTGAGGCTTGCATGTGAACGTTTTGAATCTAATAGGCATCAGTGGCTATTTGTTTGGAATGATGGTTCCTCTGATTGAAAATAAACTCTCCTTTTTGTGCAGGTAATACAGTATATCAGCCAGTGACTGTAGTTACACCACAGGGACAAGTGGTGACGCAAGCCATCTCGCCTGGAACAATACATATCCAGAATTCACAGGTTTGCATTACACTCTAGCTGTGGTCATTTACACACAGATCACAGGCAGATTCACTGATCATTTACTGCTTGTACTTACTGTAGTTCCAACTTCAGCTCAATCAGGACTTGAGTTTTTTCGGGGGAGACGACAACTCGCCTAAAAACAAGCGTGGCGTTCTCCCCAAACAGGCTACCAACGTCATGCGCTCCTGGCTGTTCCAGCACATTGCGGTTAGTAGGCAAATCAATGTTTAAAGTCGACCCATTTTTCTTTACCTTCTATACATTTTTAAACACTCCACTGTTCAATTTCTTTATCTAGCACCCCTATCCCACTGAAGAAGAGAAAAAGCAAATTGCAATTCAAACAAACCTGACTTTACTCCAAGTCAACAATTGGTAAGTTAATCCAGCAACCACACAAAGTAGACCTAGCTGGTTGATTTGTCTACACAGTATCAACAACAGTTGCAGGGCCATGTGCACCCTCTGCAAGATAAGAAAAAAGCATGACCCTCTGCCCCACTCTGCTTCCCACTAATCTTATTTTTGATGCTTTTTTATCCAATCATTATTGCTGCATTGTTATATACGTATATGAATTTGAAGGCCTTCTAAATAATATACATAAAAAAAGCATTCATTTTTAGCCTACTGATTTCTTGATTATCAAAATCATGTGACAGTCCTATTTTAAAGTTCCTAGTCTTATAATTTTCACACTCCTTTATGTATTAAATGCACAATGTTTACATTTAGTTTTCAAATGCTGTGCATTTATGTATTTCCTTAAATATTTAGATATCCTTTTTTCCCCTCTTTTTTTCCTTGCCTGATCTGCCATCTTAAGCAGATGCATTAAACGCATTAAAGTCCTTAACACAACAAGGAAGTAGCATAAGAAATGCGAAATAATTTATATTGTGAACAGTATACCAAAATAAATACAATTTAAATTCAAAATTAATTTATTTATATCACTTACACGCATCAAAACTAAAATGTGTCTGTTACATAAAGTAAACCTTTAAAGTCAAGTGATTCCCTTGTTGTTTATGAGCTGTTCCGTACGTCACACCTTTAATACGCTTGAAATACAGCATGTAAAATTAAAATCACTTGTAAAATCATTAATTATAATTTGCTACAGATTTGCTTTCCACACACTTATCTCTATATAGGTTCAGTGCACGCGTGTAACATTACCGAACGGTTTCCGGGTGCAATCTTTAACAGTTCACAGTTGGCTTGTTTGAAGCGCGGAACACACTTCAATCCAAGTTCCCACACGAACATATTAAGTAGTCAGTCCATTTTATTACGAGATTCAAACGATAAATGCCGTTTTGACGCTCTATATATGGCGTGACTGGTCACTTCATGATCACAGTTCAAGCTGACGCGCACGCGTGTGAAGGCGATCGATCATCTCCTACTAAAGAATAAACATGAATGAAGGTATGCTGAGGATACATTACAACTTACTGTCATGTATATATGTGGTGTAATCGTTAAATCAGTGTTTCAACGACGTCAATATAACTGCTTGTAAACTAAACCATGTCACGTTAGCATCACATTTACCTCAGGCAGTCATTCAATGTCCACAGAATTTTATTCACTAGAGAAATCAACTCTTTCACTAAATATAAGCTCTATATTAGCCTATATATTCATTATATTTTACTTAACCTGTTAGTGATGTCTTTATTATTTCATGCATGTTAAATAAACCATGAAAATGACAGACAGTGTGTATAAATTATTATATTTCAACAACGAATTGGAGAAAAAAACTATTTTTTTAATTAGATTTAGAAGTTAATGCAAAAACTGCCTTATGTGAAGTTTACATGTTTGCATACAATGTGTTATTTGAGTGTTGATTATTATACCTAAAAATAAATAGCAACTGAGTTTAGGCTAATAGTTTGGGCTCTATTTTGTAGTAAGTAAGGGCTCCATATATAATTTACAGCAATATCTTCTATAAACTTTTAGATATAATTTAATTAATTCAAGGACAGACACTTTTTTTTTTTCTTTAGTAAACCACTGTTAAATCTAAAAAGCAATTTTGTAAAACTGCTGTACCGAACTTGTACCGAACCGTGATTTCAAAACTGAGGTACGTACCGAACCGTCATTTTTGTGTAACACCTCTACTGTCAGTCTTTTATTTTCTGTCATGCGTCACATCCTTGAGTTCCAGGTGTTTCCATGTTGTTAAGTCACGCTCAGAAATGTCATTTGCAACTCCCCCCCCCCCCCCCCGCCCCCCCGCGACATTGTCCTCCTTTTTTATTCTGAGGAGGTTGCAGGTCTGTTTATAGTAAAAAAGGTCACATCTCAATCTTCTCATTCATAGCAGCAACATCTCAAATTTATATTACTTGTAGTAGTAATTTAATACTAGTAGGGATGTGCGGGTAAACAACCGCAATGGCGCTGAGTAGCACCGGCGGTGGTCGGTCAAAACCCTTTTTTGTATGTGAATGCTGGAATAAATTTGGGTAGTCGAATACAATTCGAATATTAAAAAAATGAATATAATCGAATGTTAAAACTACTATTCGAATGGGTTTAAAAAACAATAAAAAATTTAATTTGTTGACTATCTTTAGCGAAGATCTCAACGGATCTCGAGAAGCGATACAGTCACAACAAAGACGCATTCATGCTGCTTAATACCGCTAGCTACCTCGACCCGCGTTTCCATCGGCTAATTCATTTGGAACGAGACCAGCAGCAGGAGGTACGTGAGAAAGTAAAAGCGGAGCTGATAGCGATTGCGGAGGAAAGCTATGAGGAGGGAGCTGCCATGGCAAAGGGGAAAAGGAGAAAACCGCTCTCAGTATTGGGCGATCTTTTTGGGAATGTTTATCTCCAAGGCGCAGACGCATGGGGTGGTAAGCCTACCTTGGACATTGGCAATATGTTGCAACAAGAAATACTGATCTATGAGAGTGAGACCCCGCTACCCACCGACGGCGATCCACTGTCATGGTGGAAGACATCAGGGTCTAATGGTGCGTTCACACCGGAGAACCGAATGATGCGATTCGCGCAAGTGATTTACATGTTAAGTCAATGCAGAGACGCGAATAGGCATTTCTCTGGTGTGAACGCCACATAAGTACTCTCACATTGCCCAGCTGGCACAACGCTACTTGAGCATCCCAGGCACCTCGGTTAGAGCAGAAAGGGTTTTCTCCACGGCGAGGATTATAGTAAATAATAAACGCTCTGCACTAGATCCAGAAAACGTAGATCCCTTGTGTTTTTGGCCAACAACCTTTAGGACCAAATATTGCCCATGTTGATTATTATAATAGCCTGGCCTATAGCCTAATGTTAGTGTCACTGTTACGCAAGCAGCGCACTTTGGTTTTATTTCTTTAATGCTAATTTGTTTGGATAAGTTTGTATTTTCGATATAATTCGAATATTAAAAAAAACTAATGAATGAAATTCGAATATGATAATGGAGGAAGATTGACAGCCCTAGTGAATATTATGACACGAGTGAAGCACAAAGCTTTATTTACAAAATAAATAATAGGTTTGCAGTTAAATGTTACATCGCAGCCATGGAAACATATGGATTCATGCCAAACGAGAGAGCTTTGTTTGTGAGGTGAGCCAAATTTAAGCTTTGCCAAATCGATTTTTTTTTTTCTTTTCTTTTTTCGTCCCAACCCGTTTTGTTGTTGATTTGTGTATCAATCAGAGTTTCCCACTTGTAAATACGACTTCGCTCTGTGTAGGGATGGGTATCGTTAAGGTTTTAACGGTATTACTACTCTTACCGATACTGCTTATCGATCCGGTACTTTAACGGTATTCTTATCGGTTCTTTTTTATATATATATTTTTTTTTTTTTAAAAACTAATTAAGAACAAAAGTAAAATATCTATAGCAAAAGAAACCGCAATGTTTGAACAAAACAAATATAAAACATCTATTGGTAAATGGACCAGAGTGCAGCCATTTTTTGTTTTATATGCATAAGATACAATATAAGAACAATGAAACAAAGTGCAAACAAATGTTAAATAAATACACAATAAAACAAAGACACAAATTAACAAAATCAACAGTATTTTAATTTCAGGAAGGTCTATTAACATTAAGTAATACGGCCTACAAAGAAATCTAATAAAGCAGCGGTTTTCAATAGGTGAGGCGCGCCTCCCCTGGTGGGCGCCAAAGAGCCACAGGGGAGGCGCGACGTGAAGAAAAAATAAAAATAAACCATGTACTCGCGTCGCGGTATACTGGGTAAAAGCTACGCGGGATACTTGCGTCGTGGTACAAACGAGTTGACTGATTACTGACAAGTAGTAATGCTGACAGATTAAGCAATGGCTCCTTCTGGCTCAACGTGTGCACAGGTGCTCGATAGGCCTACTCGAAAACTGAAGGATTTTATGAATGGCACCTGTTTTCAACGCAAACACTCTACGCAGAAAGAGTGTTTCTTGAACTTAGAAAAAACTGCAATACAATTATTTTTTTAAGGGGTAGGCTATGTTTATTTTTTCAATCATTTTAAAATTAATTGGAGAATTAACTTGAATGTGCCTAATAGCCTATGTGTTGTAGCCATTAAATAAGCGCATTTAGTTTCATATGTTAAAATATGTTATTTTTTTCCATCTATATGTTGATTATGAAAAGTGAACACCATGAGTAAAATAGGATGCATCGGGGACATGGAGTGGGTCAGACATTATTGACCACTTCATTAAGTTTCGTTTTGTAGAAAGACTTTCTTTAGTTTAAAGTGAATTTCGTTTTGTATAAATTGTATCTTAATTTTAATAAATGTTTATTCAACAAATTGCCTGGATTTAATAAATAAGAAGCAAATATAGCCGCGATCAATTGCATTGCACGCGTGAACTGGAGCGCATCATACATTCATATCTCATATCTCTTTAATTTTTTATTATAAATTAATCGAAACTCAGTTTATGCCTCATAGACATGAAAAATATTTAAGAAAGCTTTACATTTCTTTGAACGAAACTATTCAAAACGAACAGAAATAGGCTAGCTAACGTTACTCAATGTAATCCATGATGTGCATTTCTCTCTGTAGGCTAGGCGTGTTCAATACGGAGATGGCGATCTTCAACTTAATTTTTGCAGCTGACACAGACAGAAAAGACTAGTGTAGGCCTACTAATACAAATCAATGCACGAAATCAAACTTTTTTATTTTAAATTTTTATTTTATTCAGCTCGAAAGTGGACTTGAAGCAGAGACTGGCAGAAATGCCGATCACGCGTTTCTGGTTGTCTGTGGAGAGCGAGTTCCCTCAGATGTCCACTGAGGCTATGCAAGTCCTAATCCCCTTCACCTCCACTTACTTGTGTGAGTGTGGGTTTTCCGCACTGACCTATTAAAAATAAATACAGATCAAGGCTGCAGGTGGAGGACGACTTGCGTTTATTTCGCTTATTGCAGTGCAGCCCCGCATCGAACACCTCTGCGCGTCAAAAGCGCGTCCTCATTGTTCCCACTGATATGGGCGGCTATTTAAAGTTCAAAATTTAAATTCAAATGATGTGAATGACACGTGCAAATGACGTGAATGGTGCATTTTGTTTATTGTTTAAATCTGAATGTATGATTTTAAATAATTTTAGCCACATACAAACCTTGTATGTGGCTGAAAAAAAAATTGTAATGCAAATCTTTTTGATCTGATAACATGCCTTCAATGCAGTTGACTGTTATGTGTTATGCGCTCCGTGAACAAAAAGCGTTGTCGTTCATTGATCAGAGAACTGTCCATTGTGCTGATTTTGTTCGAGACGATGTGCATTAAAATGTGCGCTTAAAGAGATAGTTCACTTTAAAATGAAAATTCTGTCATCACATACTCACCCTCAATTTGTTTCAAGCCGGTATGAATTTCTTTCTTCTGCTAAACACAAAGCAAGATATTTTGAAGAATGTCAGTAACCAAACAGTTAACTGGTCCCATTGACCTCCATAGTATATATATTTTTTCTTACTATGGAAGTCAATGGGACCAGTTAACTGTTTGGTTACTGACATTCTTCAAAATATCTTGCTTTGTGTGCAGCAGAAGAAATTCATACAGGCTTGAAACAAATTGAGGGTGAGTATATGATGACAGAATTTTCATTTTAAAGTGAACTATCCCTTTAAGACCCAGACACAAGTTTCACACTTGTAACATTCACATGTTAAGCATGTTTTGTTGACTTATGGTTAGGCCTACTGATGTTCTGTGATTTTTAAAAGTAGCCTCAAATAGGCCTGCATAAAGTTGGAAGTTATTTGCTGTTGCAAAGATTTATGAATGCACTTCTTTAAAAAAAAAGGAAATAAAATACAATATGAAAAAATATTTACATTTTATTAGTTGTTATTGAAACTCATCATTGCCAGGAACACACAGAAGATGGCATTTACTGCCGAGGCGTGTGTGGGTTAGAGCAGGCGGACAGGATTTTGGGGAAGGGGGGGCTCGGCTGTCCTTACCTACTCTAAGGGGAGGCTCACATTCACCCAATTTGAAAACCCCTGTAATAAAGTAATGAAAGTAAAATAACGCTCCCATAGTTTTCATTGTATAATTGATAGATTAATGCTTATTAAAGCTGAAGTTATTCATTCAAGATATTTTCTCTTTGCCTTTTGTTTGATTCACATTAATGGCTCAATCGTCAGCAGGTTTATTAGACTGAATGCAGATCTAATAATATTCTCCCATTTCTCCAAACTATTTACGCCCATTTAAGACATAAACTGTGTTTAAGTGACTACTCTCCAATCCGGTCATTTTGACATAGTCTATTTGTTGTGTATTTGATGGTTTAGACGCGCACACGAAGCCTAATGTAAAATGTGCAAGTCGGTCCGTTTCTCACACACAGCGCGCGCGCACACACACGCACACACACACACACACACACACACACACACACAAGCTGCCTTGAAGTTGGAAATAGCGTCTCTCCCGTGGATTATTGTGCATTTAATAGCTCTCTTCATCACCTAACACGTCCTGCATTTTAGCAGCAGTTGTGAAGGGAAGGAAATTGCACTCGACGGAACACGGCTAGTTTATAATAGTTTTACCTCATATCTTCTTTTTATAATCCTTGGAAGTAATACTCGAAAAAATTGTTTTATTAATATCACAGCCGTAAAGTATAACCAGTAGGGCTGTACGATTATTCGAAAAATAATCGAAAACCGAAATTCAGAACCTCTAACCAACGTATTTTTCCCATATCGCTTATTTCGGTTTTCATGTGACTCCGCCCCGTCAGTCACATCAAGTGCAGTTTGCAGGCACACAGAGATGCAGGAGCAGTTATCTGTGTTTATAGATGCCCAGAATCACTATAGTAACTGCATGTTTTACACAGTTTATACAGGTAAGTTCATTGCCGTTCTTCTTATAGCTTACGCGCTGCGACACACACACACACACACACACACACACACACAGACACACAGAGACGGTGCGCGCAAGCCCCGAAGATAGATCGCTTTTACTTTCGTCCTCATAAAGTTTGTCAAGTAAATGCGTTTAAAGGCTTGAATGTTTAAAGCGATTGTGGACTATTCAAAAACAACAATAGGGAAAACTTCTCCGTTCAGTGCTTAGCTTTTTTCTGGCACACAGAGAGCCGAGCCGTTTCGCGTCTCTGACAACGCGCGCGCGTCCTGAAGACAGACCTCTTTCACCTGCGTCCTCACAAAGCTTTGTCATTTTTATGTGTTTTAAGGCCTGCCAGTTTGAACATTGGAGCGATTTTAGACCATCAAATGTGCATTATGTTGAACTAATGCCTGATATATTGTGACAAACGAACACTCAGATCTAGCTTGCACATCACGTGAAGATCGCGCGCGGAGAGAATCTCAACTGTTATAATATAGGCATATATTTTAATACCTTTTGAAGTAAGTACAAAACACAGCTTCATAATGAATAAAGACGGTATGACGTATGAGTAATTCACACACTATCACTCTCTCGTTAATGCATTCAGATAAATGTAATGTAGGCCTATGCCTACTAATTTATCTGAATCTGATGTACAACAAGCAGAAATCTGCCCCGTAGACAATAACTGCTGAAAGTGAACTGTATTTCCTTCAAGTATTTTAAAATCACAAAGAAATTCACTTTTTTCATTAGAAAAAAAATTCCACCTTTTAATAGTAGAACATATTTACATTAAAAACCTTATCAGGAACTTACCCAAAAACCTTATGAGGGCAAAAAAAAAAGCTAAATAATCGTTCATTAATCGTAATCGAGGTAAAATGTTCAATTAATCAAGGTTTTTATTTTTGGTCAAATCGTTACAGCCCTAGTAACCAGACTAAACTTTTGTTTAGTTCTCTTGGCCATTGTCACTCATTAAACTGGGATTGTCGTGTTGTGCTCGCTGTAAATCTCTCCTCTCTCTCTCTCTCTCTCTCTCTCTCTCTCTCTCTCACTCTCTCTCTCACTCTCACTCTCACTCTCACTCTCACTCTCACTCTCACTCTCACTCTCTCACTCACTCAACGTCTATATATCAATAATAAATAGTAAGTGTATTTTCTTCCTTTCTCCAGTACCGACAGCAGAACCAATAGCGTCAGAGCTTATCGATACTGCTGTCTTTCATAATTTAGGACCGGGGCTCCTTTAATACCGGGTTTCGGTACCCATCCCTAGCTCTGTCATTCATGTTCTCATGAACTATATTCTGATATTTCTGACTTCACTTGAAGGGCAAGTTTTTGTTTTTTTTCACTGCACTTGACACAATGCATTCTTGGATTACCTTCTCCACTAAGATTATATGTGATGCTGCCTTTTAGCCTAAATGAGGTAACCTAGAAGGCAGCATAATTAAATTGTCTAGTATGTTTTGTTCATTCATGATATAACAATGTGTCTTTCATTCATCCAGCATAGCGAGTGATACAAAATACTGACTGCGACTGTCCTGCAGGTTTATAAATGCTCGAAGACGGATCTTGCAGCCGATGCTGGATGCCAACTCGACAGAGTCATCCAAAAACAAGAAGAAAACTGCTCAGAGCCGCCCACTACACCGCTTCTGGTCCGACACCATCGCCTCGTCTGGAACCCAGCAGCAGCTCACAATGCCAGACGGTACTTCCTCAAAATAATGTGTTCTTACAATACTACCAATCTTAAAGGGTTAGTTCACCCAAAAATTAAAATTCTGTCATTAATTACTCACCTTCATGTTGTTCCAAATCCGTAAGACCTTTGTTCATCTTCAGAACAATGAGAATAGTCTTTGTGCACAAAACCCCTCAAAAATAATGACTTTATTCAACAATTTCTGAACAACGACTGACATGGAAGAGAAGAAATTGTTGAATAAAATTGATTTTGTTTGTTTTTGCGTACAAAAAGTATTCTCGTCTTATGGGTTTGGAACGACATGTGGGTAAGTAATTAATGACAGAATTTACATTTTTAGGCAAACTATCCCTTTAAGGCCCTGACACACCAAGCCGACGGTCGGCCAACAGTCAATGTCTTTGAGTTGTTTCTTGGCCCAGTTTTCTGCACTAGTCAGACTCAATTTGGGGCTTTTTGGCTGATTCAACATGTTGAATCGGCATGCATCAGCGATTAGAGAGAGATTTTCCAATTCACCCGAGAGATTTTCTCTTAGACTTGTAATATTTCCATAATACAAGTCGCCTGGAATGAAGAAAGGGATCAGCATGATTGATATTCAAAATGGGAAGCAAGAGCCGCTATGTTTACAGTTTATATATCTGCAGTCCTAGTTTCGGTTTCCAGAATATAGACTTGATACCTGCTGATATAGACAGATATTTACACACATGTAGGTTGACAGTCGCCTGTAGTCCTTTTGGTGTGTTCAAGTACATCTTTTTTGTAGAGACTAAGGCGACAACACAAGCCAAGCTATGTTTCCATCCACATATTTTAATGAACATTTTGGGATATCACATAAAAACCGCTAGATGGAAACGCTAAGGTGCTCATAAATTCTTAAAATGCGCATAACTTATGCACTCATTTGAGTCAGATAAACGTTTTACCCGATAAGAAAACATGTGCACAAACTACAATGGAAACACATTTACCGAATAAATTCCTCGATGTGCATCAAAAAAATAATGCGAGTTTTACGATGTGACATCATAACTGGATTAACCAGTGGACCGATTTTGTTGCACAGCATCTGAAATGTTTTGCAAATGTCTGTCAAAGTGGTTCCTCCCAGAACTGTCTTACACGACTGCGTTCCCAAACAGCAGCATCCACCAAGTTAACATGTTTATTGCGTTTTGTCTGTGCGCAAGTAATTTACTATATATGAAAATGATTATGTACAGTGGCTTCTCCTACTGCAGTGATTTCCTAACCTGTCGTCATCATACTCAGATTCTAGTCAGAATATGAGTCTGATACTGCTCCATTGGGCTGTGATTATGGGGCGAAAATGCCTCTTCACTCAATAGGATAGAACCAGAGCGACGCATAGTTGTCAACAGAACTGAACTGCATGCACACTGGAAAAAGTAGAAGAAGATGTGTGTAAACGATCTTTGCTGGTGTTGTAAAAAAGAATATAAGGATACACAGAGTACTTGCCAACACGATCATTTCTGAGAGAAATAGTAAAGGTGAATGCATATACGAACAAGTTCTCCGTTTAGTAAACAAATTCAACCCAAGCGCTCTTTGGTGACGTGGATGGTTACGTTACTATTGATCATCTGTCCATCATTGTAGAAAGCCCGCCCTGACCATTTGATAGGTTTGAGCATAGTTGCTCCACAACAGATCAAGTCCAGACCGAATTTCACGACCTCAAATGTTGTGGGCGGGGCTAAGTTTGGCTGGCAGACTAGCAGCTTCCATTTTACTTCATGATATTTAGCACCAGTTTATAAGGAAGTAACAATTTTGTTCTCTTTGACTCACTGGATGGAAACGGTGCTTCATTCATCAGGTCTTTCTTGTAAAAGAGATTTAATATCAATGAATAAAGTCACAAATGTTTTATACGATATTCCAATTTTGCACACAAGTTAAATTTGCAACTTTTCAGCTTTCATCTCCCCTGGTTCTTTTACGTCGGCTTAATGTGTCACAGCCTTTAAACCTATAATCTCCATTTTCTTGGTTTCATATTACAGATTCTTCCTGAATTTTGATAGCGGGATGTGTGCTGTGATTGTGTGCAGGTAGTATGGTTACAGTCGGGATGAATGTAGACGGCTTCCAGGCACTTTCATCAGACGGAGCGACTCTTGCCATGCAGCAAGTTATGATGGGAAATCACAGTGAGGATGAAACGGATGACAGCTGTAATGAAGACGACACCGATTTGTCATCTGCCAACATGACCGGGCTGGGTTTAGATGTTAGCGACTAAGCCACGCGGATTGCAGGTCACACACTGCATGCTTACATTTACATTGGAAAACTTGCACATGCCGCTTGTTGCAAGAGATCCAGTCCCTTCGTAGATATTCAGCAAAGCTGATACTTGTGCACTACAAAAAAAAGAGTACTGTATGTTGGCCTATACGTTACACAAACACACGCAAACAGTTTACAGAGAGCACAGCGTTACTGAGAGGTGCCGTGTGCGCGGAGTTGCATTTCAGCACCTGTTTTTATTGCGTAGACGTGCAGCTGTGTGCACTTTTATACAGATACACTTCAAGAAGGTTGCAAAAATGGAACTCTGAGGAAAGATTTTAAGCTTCTTAAGTGATTGTTTGGTAATGATTTTTGTTTTCTATATTAACTCATTTGAATGCCAAGAATTTTAAGAGTTTGTCGTTGTGCTGGTTTTATTCACACTGCATGTTCATGTTTTCTTCAGTATGCTCACGCTTGTAGAGAAGCTCCGAGACAAAGTTTAAGGAGAAAAGAGATTATTTTTATATATGAACGTTGTAAAATAAAAAAAAGTGTTTTTTTTCTTTTTCTTTTTTAGTTTGTGTTTTATAGGGAATATTTATGTACAGAAACTATACTCCTATGCCCTGTTTTCAGGGGATGACTTGCATATTTTTAGAAAAAAAAAACAATGTGTTGGATTATAAACCATTTTTAAATATGTAAATTGGTTTTAACACTCACTTACAAAAATGCCTTACATATTCTTTTGTAAAACTATTACGCTGATAAGCACAGAAAGCCTGATACGTTGACTAAATTGAGGAATATCAGTGAAATCGAAGTCTCTTCCAGTAATCGTTGTCCTTATGCTGAAGATGCTCCTTCGTTTCAGAGGGACTCGTTGTTTTTGCTCTATAGGCGAACATAGTTTGATCTAAATGTGTACAAAGCTTCCCATATCAATCAGATTTATGAAAGATGCTTTGGAAATGAAGCTGGCATAAAATGTCCATATTAAAGTCAAATAAAGGTCAAGTGTGAATATTTTGTCACCATTTTACATTAAATGTTGTTAATTGTGTGCTGTTTTTAACAATTATTTAATTCCTGTAAACACTACAATAGTATAACATTAAAGCTCTCCAAAGGTTTGCAACTATGAAAATACTTTTTGCATGGATGTGGCCTTTGTCCCTATTTATTGCATTAGACATAAGCACATTTGTCACTTCTGTCTCTGGAAACACTTGTGTAAAATTACTCATGACACATCAGAGGTATTTCTTAAACCAATAGCAAGTACTGTACAAGACTACATAACACCAAATAAAACTTTTCCAGATTTGAGTGCATGTAATATAACATTTCTTCCGGTGTGATTCCTTATGTGCGGCTGTCAATAATCAGAGCTGATGGTAGAGGGATTCAGCATTTCTTCTCTCTATATGAAAAGAAAAGAAAATAGTTGTCAGATAGTATTGAACTCAAAAATGTATTTTGAATAATGTTTAACCCAAAAGGGCAGGACTGCAGCTTAAACCACAAGATGGCACTGATTCACCAGAATTACTTGAACTGGAACAGAACACGCCCTGCATGATCTAAACAGAAAGATTGGGCCAAAAATAGCTTTAATTTTCCAAAAGCAGTAAGTTTCCTATAGAGTGCAACGTGGACCATCCTTCTTCTGCTTCCTTGGCTCTGAAGGTTTTTTTTTCCTTTCTTGTATTTAAGTATTTAAACTTAAGAACTTAATTTGAAGCAAAAAACAAAACAATATCTAAGTATTTAAACTTAAGAACTTAATTTGAAGCAAAAAAAAACAATATCTAACTCCTGGGGGGTATTCCAGAAAGCAAGGTTAACTTACCGTCATATATACCTTGAACTCTTGGTTGATTACCCAAACCTTGCTTACTCGAGGTACCTCTTGAACAAACTAACCCTGGAACATGCGCAGGTTATGTTCAGAGAGTGAGTTGCTATATGGTTACTTGCATACCCTGAAAGTTACCTCCATTTTTGGAACCAAAAGTTGAGGTTATCCGCTTGCTTACTATATTCGGGTATGTCACATAACCTGCTGTCTGGAATACCCCCCTGGTCTCAGAAGTTCACAGACACAAGATCACAATCCTGACCTCCATCTGCAGATGTATCCAGGTGAGGGACTGTGTGATACGGGTGTAAACCCCAGGTTTGTTGCTTTCGGCACAGCCTTCTCCCCAGCTTGTGGCCCCCACCAATTTCCAGACAGAGGAATCCTCACAAGCCAGTGGCCCACCACTGTCACCCTATTACCAGCATGGACAAAAAGTTTGTTTTTAATTACCAACATTTTTTTCTGTACTTCCTTCAGATATTTTCTATATTTTTCTTTGCAATCTAACGCTCTCCATTGACTTTGCATTGTGTGAGGCTGCCGGGTGAGTGTGTAATATATATCAGGATCTATTGACAGAAATGCAATATAATATACATAATAATGTTTTCAGTGGTGTATAAAGACTGTACATAATGAACTGTTATGTTTTTATTACCTTAGAATTAGCCATTTCTATCTACATACACCCCGGGTCCCCTTACAGTGAAATCGCCATTTTGCACCTCCATGTTTCTACAGTAGCCCTAAACGGACAAACTGCTCTACAACAAAACGGGATGAATTTTGGGTGTTTAAGCCAATGATACCTAATTTATGACGATGACTCAAATAGGTGATAGGGGGAGAAAGGCAATACAAAAAAAGAGTATAATGTTGATGCATGCATATGTTGTCACGGTAACACTTTACTTTACGTGTCCTTGTTACATACACCGATCAGGCATAACATTATGACTAATATTGAGTTGGTCCCCATTTTGCTGCCAAAACAGCCCTGACCCGTCGAGGTATGGACTCCACTAGACCCCTGCAGGTGTGCTCTGGTATCTGGCACCAAGATGTTAGCAGCAGATCCTTGAAGTCCTGCAAGTTGCGAAGTGGGGCCTCCATGGATCGGACTTGTTTGTTCAGCGCATCCCACAGATGCTCGATTGGATTGAGATCTGGGGAATTTGCTGGCCAAGTCATCACCTCAAACTCATTGTTGTGCTCATCAAACTATTCGTGAAACATTTTTGCTTTGTGGCAGGGCATATTATCCTGGCAGGACCCAAGGTTTCCCAGCAGAACATTGGCCAAAGCACTGCTTGCCTTCTTCCCTTAGTGCATCCTGGTGCCGTGTATTCCCCAAGTAAGCCAAACACAAGCACCCGGCCATCCACGTGTTGTAAAAGAAAAAGTGATTCAACAGACCTGACTACCTTCTTCCAGACCGGGAACACCCCACAAGAGCTGCAGAACTTTGAGGACAAAATGTTCACTTGCTGCCTAATATATCCCACCCACTAACAGGTGCCGTGATGAAGAGATAATCCGTTTTATTCACTTCACCTGTAAGTGGTCATAATGTTATGCCTGATCGGTGTATGTTACACGTACAAATTATGCATAATTACATGCAACTAAACCAAACCCTAACCCTAGCTATATAAGTAAGTACAGTTGGAGTTGTTAATCAATAAGGACACAGTTAAAATGAAGTATATTTGCTGTCACTGATTGCAGTTCAGTTCTCAAAATGAATAACTTTTGTATGGACTAAAGTATATAACAATCCATGGTGAGATGATATACCTGGCAGGAGTCCGTCCCCCCCTCCAGGTACCCGGCACAGATCATGCCTGGTGATATATAGCCTTGATAAACCGCCGGCTGACTGCAGGCCTTGTTAGAGATGAGCGGGACTCTTGCAGATAACAGTGTGTCACTCCCTTCCCCTGAAACACAGAACACATAGGACACCTTATCTCCTTGTGAGTCAGTTTAGAAACTCGAACCAAATGGCTGCGTCTGACGAATCAAATGGCTGCGTCTGAAAGCTTAAAAATCCCCTTCGAATGATTCATTCCATGGAAGGAAGGCGTCAAGGCACGCCCGAATTCAATGTTAGCTGATATCCCACAATCCTGTGCGTTCTATTCTGTCTGTTAAGCTAAAAAATAAAGATCTGAAAGTTGTGGTTGCTGATCATTTTATGTGTAATGTATATTTTTCACCAACGTTTTTGTCATTTCTAGTGAGAAATTGTAGTAATTAAGTATTCGCTTAGTTGTCACCAAAGCTTGCTCTATTTTGTTGTAGATCAATAAACCGTTATGCTGCCTCATGCTGCCTCTGTTTCGGGAGGTGCCATCGTGTGCAAAAAGTCATTACTGTATGCATTGAGGCAACAATTTAACTGCTTACGCTTTCGGAAGCAGCCAAAGCATTTGTCAGCACATTTCTAGAATTTCTCTCACTGTTTTCAATCTGGTGCATCAAGGACGTCACTCACTACCCTCCTCTTCATTCATCATCATTTTTTTTTTAAGTTAGACATCAATCTTCTTAGTATTCCTCAATTAATTCATTATAAACAATATAACAAGAAAAAATACAACTATAGAAAAAAGCCTGTTTTGTAAAAAAAAAAAAAAAGTATAGGGTCTAACAGTGTAACAGTGAAAGGATATTATTTCTGCACAACAATAATTGAATCTTTGATGACCAAATAAGTGCACCCTTATTCCAGAAGGTGGCAATGTCTGATACACAATGATGAAGTGACGTTTCACTCTTAGTTACTGCAGGCAGAAAACAAAAGAATAGGAAGTATCATCAGCGAAACTTGAAATGGCTCAGAGATTTACTGCAGAGCAAGTACTGAACGCAGTCAAATATTAGTGTCACTGTCACTTGATGGTGGATCTGGTGAAGAAGCTGTCAGCGATGAAAATATAGATTTTTGAAGATGTTGAAATATGCTTGAGATAGCAAATATGAGCCAGATCCTGAATGTACTGGGAAATGAGCTCTAAACAGTGATGGTTTTATGAAACATCTGCTCAAACTGAACTCTTCCAAGCTCCAAAAGGTAACAAAATACGCTTTATTTCATTCTTCTGTAATTGTTACTCTAATATAAGGAGAATTTTTTATTGTCGCGAGATATAGATCCGGGTCGCTAAATACCTGAACATGTAATAATTAGAGCTGGGAATCGATTAAAAAAAATAAACTAAGGAATACAAATTTTTCTGTAAAAAAAACATTTGTAATATTTTGATATTGTAATAGTTTCAGTTACTCTCCAAATTAACGAAGAAACAATTTAGAGACAGCATATTTTAAATTTGTGTTGTGATGGTATCTTTTTATGAATGAAGGCCAGTATCGTTTTAAAATATTTACTTAAGTAATCCATCATCGTCTTGTAATAAAGTAATCCTCCATCTTGACTATTTTGTGAGTTGAAACAAAGGTTATCTTTAAGTTGAGTTTACACATGGTTTAGTTGAGTTTACTCACGTTCTTAAAGGGTTAGTTCACCCAAAAATGAAAATTCAGTCATTAATTACTTACCCTCATGTCGTTCGACACCCGTAAGACCTCCGTTCATCTTCAGAACACAAATGAAGATATTTTAGTTGAAATCTGATGGCTCTGAAAGGCCTCCATTGGCACAATGCACGGTTCACTCTCAAGACCCTTAAAAGGTACTAAAGACGTCGTTGCCATGACTAAAATAGAGTTTTAGCGACTAAAGACGCTTCATGATGCCGTGTTTTGAAATCATCATCACTATATAAGTCGTTATTTAGAGTTTTTTTGCACACAAAAACTATTCTCGTCACTCCATAAAGTTATTGTAGAACCACTGTAGTGAGATGGACTTTGTAACGACGTCTTTAGTACCTTTTAAGGGTCTTGAGAGTGAACCGTGCCATTGTGCTAATGGAGGCCTTTCAGAGCCATCAGATTTCAACTAAAATATCTTCATTTCTGTTCTGAAGATGAACGGAGGTCTTACGGGTGTCGAACGACATGACGGTAAGTAATTAATGACAGAATTTTCATTTTTGGGTGAACTAACCCTTCAAGGCAGCAAGTTTAACCACCTGGAAATGTTTTACAGGACTTGAACGTACTATTAGCCCTTGTTTGAGCTTCCTGAGTTGGATATAACAATATTGGCTTCCCAACACTTACCACCATCAAATATGGCGCCCCATCCTGAGATCCAGCACATTTTACCATCCTCAAACTCCTCCCCAAAGGTCGGCAGACAGATAGGCTCCACAAAACCTAACAAAAAAGGTGACACAAATCTAACAAACAAGCCATGTGTCACAATGAATGCAAAACAAGAGCATGGAAGGTTGTTGCGGTCATTAAGATAAGATTAATTGTCCCTTTGCATAACTGCCAGCTATTACGTCACCCAGTTTAAAAGAGCTTCTTTTACAGAAGGTACCATTAAAGATGAGGGGCTGCACCAGTTTCATCAGAGCAATATCATGGTCCAAGCCCTTGGGTCTGTAGCGACTGTGATAAATGATCTTCTCCACGGCGAGAGACTGCACTGCATTCATCGGCTGTTCTATCAATCCAACATAGATGGTCCAAAGCATAGGGTATGCATACCTGCATGGAAATCAGACTATGGTCATTTTCATGTGGCTGGATGAATATGATAATGTTGATTCATGAGAACATTATAAACTCACTCGTACACACAATGTGCAGCAGTCAGTATCCAGCGAGATGATATAATTGAGCCTCCACACAGGTGCATGTTCTGAAAGTGTAGGCTCACCTGCCAGGGGAACTGGCCTTCAACTGACAGGTTACCGCCAACTATACGAGCATTGAACTTAGGTCTGGAACCACAGGCTATGAAGAAATAGAATGAAATGTTTGCTGATGTAACACTGATATGCCATGTTTATTTGCATGTGCACTTTATAGTTTAGAATGTGGCCATCTTTTAAAATGAATAGATAGCTGACTCTCACTTGTTTCAAAAGGACCAGTGGCTTTGGACTCAACACTGTCACCTTTGGCCTGGATGTATGATTTTTTTGTTTTTTATTCTTACCTACAGTGCCACTTCATACTGAGGCGGTTTATGTTTTACTTTGTTCTTTGGGCATTAAAGGTGCAGTGTGTAAATGTTAGTTTGTTAGGTTGCGAATTGCAACTGCCCACCGCTCACCCCTCCCTTTCGAAGCACATAGAGAAGCTGTGGGTGACACAGGACAAAGATGTCGTTGTCTGAGACAGCAGAGAGTAGCTAGCCTTCTGTAGAGCAGGGGTGCATTTCCCGAAAGCGCCGTTGGCCAACTATGGTCTCATAGTTGCGTCGTTATCAGAATAGTTCAACAAGTCAGTGTTTCCTGAAACCACAGTTCCAATGAACGTTCGCCAACAGCATCGCAAAGTTGCGTGGTTGGAACGACAGCTCTCGACCTGTGGTTAGAAGCATAGTTTCTTGTTTGCATAACATGTGGACTTAATAAATCCTTCTCTTGAGCAAAATAAGCAATCTGACATTCAGTACAACCTATATCTTTTATTTAGAATACATACAAATGTCATTTACGTCTTTTAATTTGTCAAGAGATTTAAGGCACTGTTTTTTTAAGAGTGCGCATATGCGTACGTGCTCTAGTACGTAAGGACGAGCCAATGATTGAATCTGGAAAAATTTGAATTAGTCCTCAGATGCCATGTTCATAATTTATGGCAAAAAATCGAGCATTAATTCAAGATTAAATGGATTCATTAAAAGAAGTTAGTACTCCACCACCTGATTGACATCATTAACCAACGTGGTTGAACGACAAATTTGCGACAATACGGTTTTCAGTAGCTAGTTGATTTCTTCAACGATGCGTCGTACTATGGTAGTTAAGCAGTGAGTTACGCCGTTGTATGGGAAACGCACCCCAGTTTGTCTGTTTATAGGGCTACCGTAGAAACATGGAGGTGCAAAATGGCGATTTCACTGTAAGGGGACCCGCGGTGTATGTAGATATAAATGGCTCATTCTAAGGTAATAAAAACATAACAGTTCATTATGTACAGTCTTTATACACTGAAAACATAGTTATGTATATTTTATATTATATTGCATTTCTGTCAGTCAGTAGGCGCCATCAATTGTTTGGTTACTGAAATTCTTAAAAATATCTTCTTTTGTGTTCAGCAGAAGAAAGGAATTCATACAGGATTGGAACAACTTGAGGGTGAGTAAATGATGACAGAATTGTAATATTTGGATGAACTATCCCTTTAAGCTAGGCCTATATCATTTTAACAGGATAGTTAATTAACAGGATGTGAGTTTTAAACTTTATGATTGTGAACAATCTGGAATATTGACTTCTCAATAGGGAATGAAGAGCATACAATAATATGTGTTTGAGTAATGTATTAAGATGTGGCCATATTTAGCGTTGTTCGGCAAATGTTCATTGAGAAAATTCAATTATTTCAATAGGAATCCACGATATCGGAAATTTTGTGAGAGGGCGTAAGATTTCCCTGTGCAGATTTCACAATAAGTTCAAGAAAGCTGCTTAGTTTGAAAGTAACTTGTGCTTCATACACTGCTACACTAAATTAAAATGTTGTTAAAGTCCCAGTGAACCGGAAGTTGCAACTGATTTTATTTCAGTGCTGTGACGTATTTCCAAGTGAAACGGAATATTGAAGGGTAGGGTTTTACTTCAGCGCCCCCTCCTCTCCATCTTTCGCTCATAGCAAACTAACGGTTTGAGGGGAGTGGTTAAGGATATTCAAACCAAAGCCGTCAAACTGGCATCATCTAAGAAGGAACGCCATTACAGAATGGAAGTTACTTTTCAGATTTTGATTAAAGATTACCACGGCAAACTTTTTTTTTCTGTGTATTAACTTGCACGGATTAATTGTTCACCCTAAGACCTGTAATGTGTGCTAACAAAGTCTTTCATGAGGACTTTAATGTGACCACTAAGTGAAAAATAACTTGCTTACCTATGCATTTAAGTGTTGTTACCCTCCCCAGACTGCACTGGGTTTTACTGTGGAGAAAACAGACAAGAAAATTATATAAATGGTTGAGAAATTGTATGCTATTAAAGGGGTTAATTCACCCAAACCATTTTTTCCCTTGGAAAAAAAAAAATTCTATTTTGGAATAAGATGTAAAATCTGCAGTGCAGGGCAATCATGTGACATAAGGAACTACGTATGATTTTGCAGTTTGGAGTTTTGAAGTTTGACAGGCCTTATGCTTTCATTTTATAGAAAAGGCCATTGTGAACTTATTCTTCTAAACATCCCCATTTCCATTGTAAAATGAAAATCAGATTGGTTTGTATTATTGGAGATGAGTAAATGATGACAGAAATATACATGTTGAGTAAACATATAAAATATTAATTATATTTGACTTTGAGATTTAGTGGGATCATACTAATCTACTATGTATGGCTTTATAAAGAAACAAAAATGAAAAGCATAGCAGCTTTAAAAGAGTTACATTCAAAGAGTCTAAAAGGGGGCGTTAAGCCGTTGGCTAGAGAACAAAGCAAATCCAAAACCTTTCTAAAAAAATATGCACAGCTTTGTGGGTAACTGCTGGGAACAGAAGGCACTCCAATCCAGTTTCAGAGAAAAGAAGGCAAGAGGTTTGTCTCAAGGACTTTGCTCTGGCTTTTATACATGATCAAAACATGATCAAACAGATGTACATCAGCATTGCAGTCAAGTGTGAGATATCAGAGTGTACATTACAGGATATTCATATCGTAAACCAAATTCATATGGTACAGCATTAAGAACTAAAAACACCTTATAAAGAACTATAATAGCACATGCTGAAGGAAATAACAGTGCTTGCAAGGGAACAACATTCGATGTTAAGTTTCAGATGACTACAGTTTCTATGTAAATTAAATGTTAAATCAGAGCTGCTTTGCTGTTGTCACAACACTCAGCACATCTTGCTTTCAGTCGACACAAGTTCAATGTAAGAGCTGCTATAAATGATTAAATGGACCAATCAGTTTGAAAATACGGTCTTAAAGCCATTACTGTCCGTTACATTTTGAATGCTGGACATTCTATCAGTCTAAAGGTATGTTCACACCAAAAACAATAACTATTATGATTAGAATCCAATGCAGGAGGATACAATTATTTTGATTCAAACCACATGTAGTTTTGTCGTCTGCTGCTTTAAATGCTCTAGCTCTTTAAGACCTAAATGGATTATTATTGGCTGTCAGCACTTTTATTGTTCATTAGCTAAAAAAAAATTATCTGAAATTGATTCCAAAGATATTGTTCCTCTGTGTTGTTATTGGTATAGCTGAGGTGTGGAGGTAGCTATTCTCATAGAATTAGAACGATTATTTAAACTTTATAATTATGGTTATTGTTATCATCATTGGTTTGAACAGACCTTAAAGTTGCAGTCACATTTACTGTTGTTCAGTTAATTTTTCTGAGGTGAAATCCAGTCATTTCAATAGGAATAATGTGGAATTTTGCATCAGGTTCAAGTTCACGTGTTGGCCAACAGAAAGCTGCTTGTTTGAAAGTGACTTCTGTGTAAGGTGGGAGAGCCGGCCCTCAAATTTTCCCAATCAGCCACTTCCAGTTATTTTAGCTGTACAAAAAAGTATGTTATGCTGCTTGATGTTGCAAACTGGTATTTGTTTTCTTATTATTGTACTTTATAATCATAATAATGATCACTAAAGTGACCACGTCTGAAGTCAGGAATGTTCACTCCCGTTCCTGGAGCTCTACCTTTCTCAAACATTCAGCTCCAACCCTAACCAAACACACCTGCATTTAGCTACTTAAGATCTCCAGGAACACTTAATTACAGACGGGCGTATTGAAGCAGGGTTGAAACTGAAGTCCGCTGGAATTTGCTTCAAAGTGATTTGTACAAGAATCTATAACAAAGTTTAAGACATACATCAGTATGGTGCTACCTTGCAAACACTGTAATTATGAAGAGACTGCGTTTACCTGAAATTAGTAATGTTATGTATCTTAATAGCCTGCTGGGAACCTGTGTGGTTCAAACTTATTGACACCAGGTCACTTTGTAAGTCCTGGTCAATAGAGGACAGAGGAAGATCTTTCGACTCCACATATCTAACAGAGAGGGGGGAAAGTAAAGCAGCTTTAAAAACATGATGTTATGGCATTTGCATCGGTAATGTACAATAACACTAGCATCAAACATCCATGTGTCCCAAGCTCTTTATCAGATGTCTATGTTTTTCTTAGAGAGTTTTCAATGGAAAAACTTCACAGACTGAAAGTTTAAAGAGGACCTATTATGCCCTTTTACAAAGTATTGATTTTGTTTTTGGGGTCTACTAGAATAGGATTTAGGGCCCTACTTTAACGATCTGAGCTCATGGTCTGAAGCACATGGTGCATGTGCACTTAGGGCGTGTCTGAATCCACTATTGCTAGTTTAATGACAAAAAAAAAAACGTTTGGTGCACCCGGCGCATGGTCCGAAAGGGTTTAACCTATAGTCTCTTAATGAGTCATGGGTGTGTTTTGAGCGTAATGTGCAATAAACCAATCAGAGTCTAATCTCCAAATCCCTTTAAAAGCCAGTTGCGCTTTTTTCGCTATTTACATGGCAGAATCTGCGAGCGGAAAGACTGAACACTTCTCCAGAGAGGAATCCTTTTTCTGAACACACCTCGTTTTCAGACCAGCACGTCCATGGGCGAACAGATGAGCGCGAGTGCATTTGCTATTTAAACAACGTGGCGTTGGACATGAAAATGATAACTGTGTCGGGCTGAAACTAGCAAAAAAAAACACTTGCGTTGCGCCTGGCATCCCATTGTGCCAGGTGTATGATAGGGCCCATAATGTTTGAATGTTCAAAACACATTATTTTTTACATATTTTACATTTTGGCAGCACCTCTCTTCCAGTAACGTTCTGTTTAGTTCCTGTCGCTATGAATCCCCTCCTTCTGAAAAACGTACTGTGCTCTGAATGGTCAGCTGGACCAGTGCATTGTGATTGGTCAACTGTTTCCAGCGTGTTTTTGGAAATGTCATACCTTTGCCATAACTGCATTAGGTGGAAAAAAACAGCGGATGCGTCCAAAATCACATACTTCCTTACTATATAGTAGGCAAAAAACAGTATGTGACAAAATAAGTATGTCCGAATTCACAGTACTCACAGTAAAAGAGTTGGCAAAAAGAAACCGGATGACCTACTACTTCTGGCGAGATTCTGTAGTGTGCATACGATGGACACTTTACTGTCCCATGAGGTCACAGGAGAGGATTTGTGAAAAGCAGTGAAGCAACGCAACTGACGCTAGTAGGTCACATGATAATGACAAAATGGTGAATGTAGTACGTCTGGATTACATTCATACTACACACATTCACACTATATACAGTACAACATGGTTTTTAGCGCTTGCAAAGTTAGTAACTTAAAATGTGTAACTTTGCACACATATTTGGTGCTCAAAAAGCAACATTGTGACAATAAAGAAAGTTAAAAATGTAAAAAAAAGCATAAGTCCTCTTTAAAAAAGTGAAAGTCTGAGGTGGATGTAGCTTAAAAGTTAGAAAGAGCGACAGTCAGAATGGGCGTAGGTGTTTCTATAGGTGGTACTACCTATACAAGTGCTACCTAACAAGTCAGCACAAGATTTTGGTTTGACTCTCATTACTTATCTAAAAATTCCCAAAAGAGGTGAAGTCTTGAGTCCACACCTAAAGATTAGGACGATTATGCTGTTTTGACTCTAATGGACTGTTGGATGTGTAATTCTATACAATGCTGGTGGTCCAACGGCCTGCAGAGACTGCAAATTTCCCCAACACACCTGCCTGGAAGTTTCTAGCAAGCCCTAGATTAGTTGTTTCTGTTGTGTTTAATTTGGGTTAGAGAGTTAAACTCTGCAGGACAGAGGCCCTCCTGGAGCAGGATTGGACACAGATGTAGAGGGTGTGTACCTCGAAAAGCCGAGCTGTTTGCAAGCAGAGAGGGAAAGGTCAGAGTCCCAGTTCTCAGCACAAACAGTTCTCCAGACTCCATTAGTGAGCACCTGCAGTACAGAGCTCTTCCCACTCAGACGCACTGCACAGACAGATAGACACATGCCACATGAACAGCATCATTCAACAACAGGACAGAATAATAATATAAGTGTGCTGGTGCTCACCACAGCTGAGCTCATCTTCTCCATGTTCACAGTCAAAATGTCCATCACACTGTGCCGACATGCTAATACACCCAGAGGAGCCACATCGAAACTTCCCCGCACAGCTCATGCCAACTAAAGCAGTGAAAAATGAGGATTATTCATAATTAGAATGAGCCTTGCCCACTAATTGTTTGATAATTGGTAATTATAGGTCTATGCAGTTATTTTTAATAAGCATTTATTGTTCATTCACGTAGGCTACAACAGAGACACAATGCACAGCAAGTAAATCCTTCATAATTTCATTGCTCAGTGACTGACTTGTAAATAAATTGACTATTTAATTTCGGTCTAACATCACCACTTATAGGCTACACAGTAAGCTGATACCATAATGCACGGTTGCAGTCTGTATTATATTGCGCAACCTAAGTTGGAGGCATCTTATGTACGTTTTTAGATCCTGAGTCGTGCAATCTAATCCAGTCTAATCTGTTAATTATTCGTTTGTGTGTTGTGTTGGTTCATTTTTGCTAAGGGTGTGTTCAGAGAAATGACAGTGTCAAAAGAAATGACACTCTTTTCTTTAAGAGCTGCTGTACAGCGGAAATGTACTCTGTTTGCATTATTTAATCATTTTCAATCTACGGTGACGAGGGAGCTCAATGCGCTGCAACTGAAGAAAACACATGCAAATAGAAAAAAACTCCAGCAAATTAAAGCTGCAAGCAGTGATGAAAGGGCCCTTGCACCCAGGGCTGGACTGGTAATCTGGCATACCGGGCATTTTCCCGGTGGGCCGACGCACGTTGGGGCCGATACAAGGTTATTTATTTATTTAATTTTTTGCCACGGACTGGCCCATCATGCAGGGACAGCGGCCCATTGGTTTGTCTCCTGAATTGACAGGGCCAAAGCGAGAGAGACCTTCCCTCCTCCATAGACTGTGTAGGCGCTGTTTAAAAGTTTGGGCGCATGAAACTGCAAAAGGCGAATATCCGCGCAATAGCGCTGCCGCTGACGAACGTGCGCTGCGTTTCTGCTGCTCTATGAAGTGATGAACCGGCACTTTGACTCCGAATGTTGTTTTATACAATCGTGTGATATGGGATATGACATGCCTTACACTGTAATTCATTCCCAGAAACATGAAGTACCAAACATGTTAGAAACAAGTTAAATCATGCAACACTTGTCTAAGTGCTAATGTATGCGATTAATGCCATGAAATAACGACTTTATCACACTATTATTGTTGTTCAATTTGAGCCTCTGACGAGAGTTCGCGGGAGTGCCACGACGCATGCGCGAGAACTGAGATTAACCCTACTCCGAAAGAGTGAGCATTCAGTCAAGTAGTAGTAGAAGAAGAACGCCGTAATCTCAGTTCTCGCGCATGCGTCGGGGCACTCCCGCGAACTCTCGTCAGAGGCTCAAATTGAACAACAATAATAGTGTGATAAAGTCGTTATTTCATGGCATTAATCGCATACATTAGCACTTAGACAAGTGTTGCATGATTTAACTTGTTTCTAACATGTTTGGTACTTCATGTTTCTGGGAATGAATTACAGTGTAAGGCATGTCATTTCCTGTTGCCAGCAGGTGCCGCTATGACTAACTGATTTCTTCAGGTCAGGACTCTTATAAAACGTGAAGTTTGGAACTGATTGGACTTATGCCTGAGTAACAACAGCTTGCTGTTTCATGGCGAAACATCAGACTTTGTCAGGCCGCCACGGACACGCCCTTCAGCAAAAACTCAACATCTTCACAATTTAACATCGCTAAGGCCTTAAGATTAGACTGACAAAATATGATGTTGGTCTGGTTAAATCGTAATGAGGAGTTAATCACAGTGTAAAACATGCCATTTCCTGTTGCCCACAGGTGGCGCTATGACTGTAACTGAATATTGGCATTAATAGTCTTCAGGCCAGGACTCTTATCAAACATGTGAAGTTTGGGGCAGATCGGACATTGTATGCCCAAGTTACAACAACTTCCTCTTTCATGGCGAAACATCAAACTGTCAGACCGCCACGGACACGCCCTTCAGGGAAAACTCAAAATCTTCGCAATTTAACTTCACCAAGGCCTTTAAATTAGACTGACCAAATATGGTGATTATCTGATAAAATCTCTTGGAGGGGTTTGTTTGTTAAAGTACAACGTCTGGAAATGGCAAAAACTGCACAGAAAATACGAAATATCTCACTTCCTGTTGGTTTTAAGATTTTGCTTCTTTTTGTAGGTATTTGGCTGTTACATGTGTCTACCGAATTTCATAATTGTACGTGAAATATAGTGCAAACAGTGCTTAATTGAATTTTTTAGGTGGCACTATCGAGCCATTTTGCTTGACCTAATTCGGAAACCCATATCAGACGTAAATTGTTGTGAGTTGTGAGTATTTGCAGCGTGTTTCTGTATTTGGTTGAGTTGTGAGTATTTGCAGCATTTCTGTATTTGGTTGAGTTGTGAGTATTTGCAGCATTTCTGTAATTGGTTGAGTTGTGAGTATTTGCAGTGTGTTTCTGTATTTGGTTGAGATGTGAGTATTTGCAGTATGTTTCTGTATTTGGTTGAGTTGTGAGTATTTGAAGCCTGTTTCTGTATGTGGTTGAGTTGTGAGTATTTGCAGCGTTTCTGTAATTGGTTGAGTTGTGAGTATTTGCAGCGTTTCTGTAATTGGTTGAGTTGTGAGTATTTGCAGTGTGTTTCTGTATTTGGTTGAGTTGTGAGTATTTGCAGTATGTTTCTGTATTTGGTTGAGTTGTGAGTATTTGCAGTGTGTTTCTGTATTTGGTTGAGTTGTGAGTATTTGCAGTATGTTTCTGTATTTGGTTGAGTTGTGAGTAATTGAAACCTGTTTCTGTATTTGGTTGAGTTGTGAGTATTGGCAGTGTGTTTCCGTATTTGGTTGAGTTGTGAGTATTTGCAGCGTGTTTCTGTATTTGGTTAAGTTGTGAGTATTTGCAGCGTGTTTCTGTATTTGGATATGTTGTGAGTATTTGTAAGGTGTTTCTGTTTTTGGTTGTGTTGTGAGTATTTGTAGCATGTTTCTGTATTTGGTTGAGTTGCCATGTGTTGTCAAACTAATGATGTTTTCTTAATTTCCTTGTGTTTTTCTATTTGCATGCGTTTTCTTCGGTTGCAGTGCAACGAGCTCTCTCAGCCACAGTAGGTTATCACCATAAAGCTACTTTGAAGCAATCTGTATTGTATAAAGCATTATATAAATAAAGGTGACTTGACTTGACAGTTTTGAATAAAGTATCCAAATTTGATGGCATTTCACAAGGTAGTGTTGGGTTGTGTTTGGATATGTAAGATTACTCACAAAAGAGTACTGTGGCAGTACCATAGTGCAGTGTTTTGATTATATACCATATATGATACCAGAATTAATGTTCCAAGAGGTTTTACATGGTACTCTGATTTGTGTCAAAAACACCATGGTGATACTTTTTGGTACTTTTGCTGTGTGCGACTTGTATAATGTGAAGTGTACAGAGTGTGGGTGAGTCTGTTTTGGGAAACAATTTTAGTTACAATCTAGGGCACACCCTGCTTCCCACCCAACCATTGCAGGCGGTGCCCTACAGTGTCACTTAGTCACCGTGACATATTTTGTTGATCCTGGAACAGCATGCCTGTCTGGAAATTTAGTTATTAGTCATATTTAGTCAGAATCACCCTACCTAGACTGGGTAAATCCAGCCCGATCTACCAGCGATCACATGACAACGGAGCGCATTTGCCCTAAAGTCTGCTTTAAAGTTAAGAGCATAAAGATTACGTTTAATTGGTTATTTATAATTATAATTGGTCGTAATTACAAACCGGCTTATCCACTTGGTGTGCTATTGGTTTAACACAATGACGGATAGAAAAGCGATGGATCGTTGGTCTGATTGGTTGAAGGACGATCGAATTACGTACAGAGTCATTTGAACTATGCCCATTGATCAGGCCTCTTGTGCAGTATAAAATACAGAGCAGATTCCACAGACCAATGTTCAATCTTAAAAGACTGTAAGCTTGTCCCTCAAATCTGAATGGTTGATTGGAATCTTGTTCCAGGATCAAAAAAAAAAGTTGATCCAGGAACATGTTGCACTTGGTGGAAATCATGTTTACCATCATGTTTAATCATCAATGAGGTCCCCTGGGGTCCCTAAGGCTGACTTTTCTAGACATTCTGTTTTTTTATTGCACTACCTTGTGTATTTTTGCATATTTAAACGCAAAACATGTATTGTGTAAAAATATACACATTGTTTGGTGTGTCTTCTAAGATTTCAGATTTGTGATTTGCAAAATGAATAATTGAGACCTCTTTGCAAACCAGCTTGACAGATTCAAAGTAACCGAATTGATCTAATGTATCACACAAACGCACAAAAACAAAGAAATAAATGCTAAAATATATATAAGCTGCAACTATATAGGCTAATGAAGTGAGAGTTTGTTTAATGTACCCCTCACAAAAAAGACAATGAAGACTCACCGCCCAGTCCAATTCCAAGCACAATACTGAGGGTGAGCAGGACACAAGCCCCGATCAGTATCTCCATTCTGCGTGCAAACAGGCTTCCACAGAGGGTTTTCTCCTCTGCTAGATTGTTAGCTGTTGCATGAGATGATAATTAACATGAAAGAGATTCATATTTATGCATCTAGCAGACACTTTATCCAAAGCAATAATACATTTTATGGGTATATGTACTTTTCCCTGGGGGTTGAACCCACAATCTTCATGTTGGCATTATGTGTTATAAGTTGATCTACAGGGACTGAGTGTCTTTTTTTGTGTATATTACTATCTAGTGCAAATGGCTAACTGTAACAAACTTAAACAATTAGGGTGTATGTATTGGATGACTGAAATGGTTTTGGAAGAGTTTGGATCAATGCTTCTAGCAACATTTTTGGACGATAATGTAAGGTTCAGCCTTTAACTGTGCAAATTGAGCATGGTTTGAAATTTATGGTTTTGAAAAAAGTAGTCTACATATAGGCATTTTGACGATTTGACCATAATGGATGATGTAGATTGGTACCTGTAACAAAGGGCTGGACTTTGGTTACTGGCAATGAAAGGCTGGGCTGGGCTGAGGGGGTTTCTGTTAGAGGGTCATTGGACGTGACTTCAAAAGTGGGTTTGACAGTGCTGTCATCTGGTGGAGGACTGGCACTTGAACTGTCCACGGGACTGACCTTCAGCAGGGCCGGGGGATCCACAGCAGGAATGTCTTCCTCGGTTACAGAGACCACTTCTATTTTATCGGGATATGTCTGATCTGCTGCTCCCTGTGTGGAAGCATGAAGACTCAAAAGTGATCCCGCACCCATTTTTCTGTGTGCCGTATTCCTTCAGTATCATTTTTACAGATTTTACTTAGATCCTATTTTATTTAGGCCTATTATACAACCACAGTTATGTCATTATTATTATAGTATTTATTAATATTTTAAATTACCTTTTACTTTTATATTTTTAATTTTCATTCCAATTTGTTTAACCCTATAAAGAATGCATGAACCAAAAAACCTGCACAAATGCATAAAGGGGGTCAAAATTACCCAAATTGAAATTAATGGTTTTCTTCCAAAAAAAAAATTATGTTAATGCAATAATTAAAATAATTGATGAAACAGAAATGTTTCAATATTTGTCCACTTTTCTTGTATATATTCATCGCAAAAGATTACATTTATTATTTTTAAAAATGCAGCTGTACTTCTCCTAAACAAACTCTAAACTAAATTATATTCTAGTCTGAACCTTCAGTCCCCACATACCTCTCAAGATAATTTGAGAACTTCATGACTGTCTATTTATTCTATTAATTCTATTCATTTCACACACTGCTTTTTACCTACTACGTAGAAGGGAGATATGCGTATTCAGACACAGGGTTGGTGTCTGAGGCAAATTCTGGGCTCAGAGCAAAAATAAATAAATAAATAAGTAATCCATAAAAAGTTTCAAGAGAATAAATAGTATTATTGACAAAATATATTAATAAATACTGTGTTGGGTCAAAATTCCATAGGGAATGAAAATGGGTTTATTTGTCCCCTTTATGCATTCTAGTGATACGAAAGGAAAACATTTCCCCACCCTATGACCAAGAAACATGAAAAAGACATTGATATATTCAACGATCAGACATAACATTATGACAGGTGAAGTGAATAACACTGATTATCTCTTCATCACAGCAGCCAGTGAACATTTTGTCCCCAAAGTTGATGTGTTAGAAGCAGGAAAAATGGGCAAGCTTAAGGATTTGAGCGAGTTTGACAAGGGCCAAATTGTGATGGCTAGACGACTGGGTCAGAGCATCTCCAAAACTGCAGCTCTTGTGGGGTGTTCCCGGTCTGCAGTGGTCAGTATCTATCAAAAGTGGTCCAAGGAAGTGAAGATTGAAATTTTATTTTTCAATGTTATTTTTATTTAGTATTATTATGTTTTTATTATTTTTCATTATGATTTGTATAATGTACAATGTAAAGTCAAGCTGTGTCTGTACATGTGTCCCAAGGAGAGACATGGATGAGCTATATTTGTTACAGGAATGTGCATACTTATAGAACATGTTCTCACTGATACATACAGTAGCATGCATTTGTTTCATGATTTATTGTCAACTGATTCTTTATAAGGAAAGTGGATTGTGCAACATATGTAAGCATGAAGTATACGCTCTATTTTAAACATAGGACGCATGTTTCTCTTCCTTCTAAGGAAGTCTCTTGTGAGATCCTCTGTTAGTAGCATATAACATCCAAATTGAGTGTCCTGCCTCAGACGGGAGAGAGAGACGGGAGACAGAGACAGGAGATGGCAGAGACGAAGACCAAGACAACGACAATGAGATGAGAGGGAGAAAGGAGGATGGAGAAGGGAGAGGGTAGAGAAACGGAGGAATGGAGAAACATACAGCTGGCATGAGACAATAACATTTCAATGTCTCTACTATGTCTGACATATAAAAATAATAAATAAGAGATCTCTTGGCAAATGACTTATATCCGGTCCTGTGATTCAATCATAACGGGGACAAAGCTGAATTTTCAGATCAACAGAAGGAACAATGGTGAACCGGCGACAGGGTTGTGGGCGGGCGGCCAAGGCTCATTGATGCAAGTGGGGAGCGTGTGGTCTGATCAAACAGACGAGCTACTGTAGCTCAAATTGCTCAAGAAGTTAATGCTGGTTCTTACAGAAAGGTGTCAGAATACACAGTGCATCACAGTTTGTTGCGTATGGGGCAGCATAGCCGCAGGCCAGTCTCACCGGCGAAAGTTTGAGGTGTTGACTTGGCCTCCAAATTCCCCAGATCTCAATCTAATTGAGCATCTATGGGATGTGCTGAACAAACAAGTCCGATCCATGGAAGCCCCACCTAACAGGACTTAAAGGATAACATCTTGATGCCAAAGACCACAGCACACCTTCAGGGGTCTAGTGGAGCCCATGTCTCGACGGGTCAGGGCTGTTTTGGCAGTAAAAGGGGGACCAACACAATATTAGGACATAATGTCATAATGTTATGCCTGATCTGTGTGTGTGTATATATATATATATATATAATCTTTAATTTATTTTGGTAATACTTCACTTTGATGGTCCATATTCTACTAACTATAAGTAACTTGGCAACTACATGTCAACTAACTCTCATTAATGTTTTAGCAGACTGTCTGCTAATTTCTGCTAACTATTTTGTTAATAGTTTCAGTTTTAATAACAGCACTGCAACAGACCAATATGAGGCATATAACACATGCTCATAGACAATGAGTATGTCATTTTAATGTGGTTCTCAAGGTTCTATTCTGATGGGACATCAAAGGGGAAAAAAAACTATGCTAATAATAAAATGCAATTTTTTTAAATGGGGAAGAAGAAATTCTTTCCATACGTTTTGTTGTTGATGTCAAAGTTTTCAAAGTTAATTCATCATTCAAAAGATATTGAAACAATATTACACTGTAAACAGAAAATGTAAGTCATTTTACTTTAAAATGTCATTTAATTTGTCATTAAATCAAATTTACTAGCAATTTCTAAGTGAACATTGTTCCAAAGTAAACCCTGCTCCTTTTTTCCCAATGGGAATGGCCAATAAAATGTTTACAGCCTCATTAGCACATGCAAACATAAATGAGTTGCTGAATATCTTACCTGAACATCTGTTTGTGTGCTCTCTTTACAGGGAATAGATTCTCCATTTCCATCAGCCCCATCATCTACACCGGCTGTAGACTCCAATTCCTCTGGATTCGCCATGACTTACTTCATACACTCATGTTAACAGCTCTCAAACATATACAGTTGGTTTTAGATTTGACTGGAGAAAGACATAGCAGAAGAATTAAGGAGTAATAGGCACATTGTAATATAGCACATGATGATACTGGACAGAACACTAAAGACACAAAAGTCCAACACGTCCAATTTACCTAACAGAGTTATGAAGTCCATGTTGTTCGATTATCCTGAAACTTTGTCTTTCAGTTGATCTCTTCATTTTTAGTTTTCTCCTTGTCTTCTTTCCTCTCTCAATTTCACACTGACACAAACGGAGGGACATCTGATCAGTGTCGCCGTGAGAGGGGATCGGATGACCAACATCTCCATCGATACAGCTCAGCTTACAGAGAGGTCTGCGGCCCTGATCAAATGCAGAGGTGGACGATGGAGGGGCTTTAAAATGGACGACAGAAATTGAGATATAGAACAACCAAAGAGTTGTGTTGTTGGAGGTTTCGTTCTTCTAATACCTTACATCCTCTGTCCAAACCACTTAGGCTCGGGGGCAGGCAGTAGAACAGGTAGAGGTTTTTACATATTTGGGCATTGAGATTCATAAGCATCAATCCTTTACTCAGCATGTGAATAATGTCTATAAAAAGGTTCAACGGTGCTTATTTCTTTTGAGAAGGTAGAAGGGTTTTAATGTAAGACAATATATTTTGATAGCAGTGTATCGGTCACTTGTTGAATAAGTTATGAGTTGACCTTTAATATTGTATCCTGGTTTAACTTCTTCAGCTGAAAACAAGAAAAAAATAGCCAGAGTAATCAGACAGGGCTCAAAAAATCATCGGGGGCCCACGGATCCAGATTTTAGACCTCTATAACTGTGCAGTAAAGAGGAAATCCCTCTTTTCAGTTACTGTCGATTTAGAGCTCCTTTGGCCAAAAAGAAAGCTTACAGGAATTCCTTCTGCAATTTCTATTTTAAATAAGGCCACATAGTTTTATTAGTATATTGGATTTTAGTTTTTGTCTATTTTTTACTTATTTGCAAGGTGTTTTCTTAGAATAGTTGTGTTTTGTTTGTGACGCATTTCTATTACTTGTTGATGGATGATAAAGTTGAATTGAATTGAAAAGATTCATTCTGATGAAATGAAAATGTACATGAATATTGAGACCTTAGGGTAATTTGGCCAAGACAAGGACCCGGAAAAGC